>NC_135536.1:83972911-84272911 GCF_045843805.1 Urocitellus parryii
TTCCTCCAAGCACTCCCCATGTCTGTCTGTCTGATGATCTGTTGGTCAAGGTAAAATTGTGGATTTTATGAATATAAAACAAGCTTACCACAATCATAGCTATTTTCTAGGCATGGCTGTATAAGATAGATTCCATCATACCTAGTTCAAATGGGAAACAGAGGCCCTATTAGTTCTGTTAAAATAATTTGCTCAAGATTGAGGAGACATTATTTGAACAAGGAAATTTTGATTCCTAAAAATGATTTGAAATACACTACTTTTCTTCTTTATAAGCTACAGAAAACAATTTCAGAAACTTAAGAAATTGAAGTGACCAAAATGGAAAGCAGAGAACTAAAATTCAGAGAAGAATTTCTTTTCTTATCTTAAAATCAAAATCTCTAGATTATCTTTCAGATTAGTAAATGAGGATTTTCAAATCATTCATTAAAATAAATTCCTAGGATTGATGGGCAAGAGGTTTAAGAGCCTAAGATAAGTATCAAGGTTCTATAATATACCAAAGCAGATTCCTGGATTCACAGGTATAGAGCAGGAGTGTTTGTCAAATTCATTTTGAGGAACGTTAGTGTGTTTTAGGTTGCAATTCATCAGAAAGCTAAAATATTCTAAAGAGTATGAGATTTCCTTAGTCATATGACAATAAATTTGAAGGTCAAGATATGTCATTGTTGGGAATTACAGCAATTCAATTACGTCAACTAATATCCAGATTTAATTCCTTTACCAATTCTGCCATTCTCAATGTGACAACTTTTATTGCCATTGTTCTCAAAATAGCCATCTAGCTCCAGGTATCTCACCTCCATTCAACAATACTAGAGACAGAAAATGCAACTGCTTTTATTTTGTGCATTTTGGACAAATAAATCTTCCCTAGAAGGAAGTATCTCCAGAATATTTCTCCTCATATATCATGGTCATATAGATCTTGTTCACACATTTACCCGAAAACCAAATGATGGTGGAATGTGATGATCATTATTTTCCAAAGTGCATGTATGAGGACATGAATTGGTGTGCATATACTTTGTAAACAACCAGAGATATAAAAAAATGTGCTCTATATGTGTAATAAGAATTGTAATGCATTCTGCTGTCATATATAAATAAAAAAAAGAAAGCATAAAAATCCCATTAAAAAAAAAGAAAGAAAACCAACCTTTAGTAAGGAGAATGGGATACTTCCCTCTGGTTAACTTAGACACATTAATAACGATTTGTCAGAGTCATAGAAGGGCCAGAAAATATTCAAATTTCTGCCATAATAGTGCTTTCAGGAG
Organism: Urocitellus parryii; assembly: GCF_045843805.1. Classification (NCBI taxonomy): domain Eukaryota; kingdom Metazoa; phylum Chordata; class Mammalia; order Rodentia; family Sciuridae; genus Urocitellus; species Urocitellus parryii. The sequence continues at coordinate 83,974,198 of NC_135536.1, forward strand.
TGTGAGTTACATTAGCTGTCTTTCATGTCAAGTCAGTGCTACAGAAACAGGAAGAAGCAAAGCCTGTGGGAGACAGAAGTAGAAACTGAGTCTTCTTTCAGTATCCCTCCAGCACCCTCCACTAACAAAGACTGACCTGTGCAAGGGAGCAAGGGAGAAATGTTCCAGCATCATAAGCAGGTAATGACCAGTAGCTTTGGAGGTGAGAGATAGGAAGATGATAACTGGCACAGTGGGTTGACTATCAAATCATAGCTCTTTGATAAGAGCCTTCTAATAGGCTAGTGACATATGTACCCAAAGAGGCCTTGCAAAAAGAAAAACTTTTTCACAAAATGTTAGCTGGAGAATTCATTTTAGAAGTTATATTACAGATATTGAGAGGAATAGCAGTTTTTTCAACTCTAAGGCTTGTATTTTAAGGTAAGATAATGAGAATATAGTGGGGGAATTATCCCCCCCCAAAAAAAAAATGGTGGCTTTAAGCCCAAGTTTAAATAATAATGAGTTCCCAGAATCTGGATGATTTAAAACAGATTAGAAAAAAAAAATAAAATAAAAAATAGATTAAAGAAAGATAGAAAGAACCCATATTTTTCAGAAAGGTCAATGAATCATCATAACAGTTGTAAAGATAACCACAGAACCAAAGTCTAGATATCTGTATGAAAACATAATACATTAGGCACATTTGATGTCTAGAACTGCTGATGACAGGATTTAAAACAACATACTTATTGGAAAATTGCATTGTTTTTTCTTATTTCATGAAATATGTGCCTTGATGGATGCTGGTTATCATTGTTTGGCTGAGTATTACTTGGTGAAAGCAATCTGACAAACTAACCACACTATGAGACAGACACTAATGAAATTTCCTGAGACAAAGATAACTATTTCCTCTCAGTTCTATTCTTTCTCTTTTTCTTTTGCACATTTTACAAATTTGTTCTAATTAGATATATGACAGTAGAATGCACTTAGACACATCATACATATATGGAGTATAATCTTATTCTTCTGGTCGTACATGATGTAGAATCCCACTGGTTATGTAGTCATATATGTGTATAGGGTAATACTTGGTGGCTATCTTAGTCTGTTTGGGCTGCCAAATAAAGCATCTTGATGAAAGTAGCTTACAAAAAACAGAAATTTATTACTTGTAGTTCTGGAATCCAGAAAGTGCAAGATCAAGGTACCAGCAGTCAGCTTCTGTAGAACAAACTTTGGGGTACATAAATGGTGACTGTGTCTTCACTATGTCCTTTCTATGTTCTCACACAGTACAAGGGCAAGGAGTCTCTCTTGGATTTCTTTTGTAAGGGTACTAATCCCACTTATGAGGGCTCTACCCTCATAACCTAATCACCTCTCAAACTCCCCACCTCAGAATACAATCACCTTGGGGTTAGAATGTTGAAATCCATGTAAATTTCAGGGAGGAAGGCATTCAGACTATAGCAATAGCCCTATGGAGAATATGTGTTTAATACTTGTTATTATCAATTTTAAAATATCATTTATTGTGCTCTGATCATATTCAATTGGCTAAATGCAAAGAAAAATGAGATCTAAATCCTGCTTCCAAGGACCCAATAGTCTGATGGACCGAATAAACATTTGGGCTTTTGTGAGTAGAAAAAATAATCAAATGCTATGAGTATTAGAGAGTCACTGGGCTTTGGATATTTTCTACTGTCTTAAAAATCTGACAATGGTATATGATCTACTAATAGTGACTTACTAGTATCATTTACTAATTCAGCCCTGTAGAACTTCTTGAGTTCTTTGGCATTAGATTTTGGGGGTAACAAATTAAGGGTGAATATGAGGAAGAGTAATGCAAAAGGGATTCCCTATTCTGCAATTAAATTTGACAATTTTTTAAAGCTCTTTCCATTGCACACTAACACTGGACTAGGTATTAGTATTCCTAGCCCAAAGAATCATAAAGAGGTTGGTGATATGTAACTTGAAGGATTCTGGGGTGAACCTGTGTGCCTCTGTTGGGGCTAAGGGTCATGACACTTATTGACTCAGAGGCTATTGCCTCTATTATGCAGGCTTGGGTTCTAAACTCAAGAGTTTGGATCCTAGAAAAAGAGGGAAAAGGAAAATTTTTTAAAGATTTGAAAGTTATTTTAGATGATTTAGCTTTTTGAGATGGGGAACACATATTTACAAGTTATTTGTAAATGCATTCCTAAATACAGTTTAGAAAAATCTGATTAAATACCAGTTCCTTATTAATGCATCTATCTCGTGTTTTTGAACAATGGCATATTCTTATTTGTAATATCAAATAGAAATGGTATGAATATGGGGAATTAATTCTGGATCCTGAAAGTTATATAATCTTAGTGATGGTTTAAATCATTAATTATGTGTGTGAGGGGGATCTAAATAAACAAATTTAAAATAACGGAGAGAAATACAAAAATGTTCTTAATAAAAGATTAAGAAAAGATTAACAAGATGAAAAGCACTCTAAAGTTATCTCTTATTCTTTTCCTGTCTTTATCTCCTCAGAATGAAGTCCAGTGTGAATTTAACCTGGAGTACATTTTCTCTTGGTTTTGTAGGGCCGAAGGAAAACATGGGTTAATGCAGTACATATGTTTAGAAAATACAGCCAATTGAGGATATTTTTATAGTTCCACTTTTGAAGTAAGATTGTATTTTGTAGCAATTTCTGGTCTTTAAGAATATTGACTGAGTCTGACTCCTTATTAGGAAATCAATGTTTCTTTCCTATCTATGGAATTCAAACATAGCATACTCATGCTGATAGTGCACAGTATTTATTCCATATATATATACACATATGTATATATTGAATTAATTGTCTGTTATAATATAAACCGCGAAAAATCTCAATCCAAATATAGAATTATTTTATATGATAACAGAATCAAGCTTGCCTGTAAGCGGATCATCCTCAGGGTAGATGAGTCCAAATTTGCCCAGTGATGCAGGCACTAAACAATTTAAAAGCATGCTTATTTTCTTTATTTGGCCTTCTGAGTCAATGAGCCCCACCTGGCTGGGTTAGTTCAATAAAAAAGGAATTCTAAAGACTTTCTCTTTGTTAGCTTCATGTTTGAAGTAGACACGCTGAACCTTTCAAAACTGTTATGATTTTTTAAAAAACTCACTGATATCATAACTACACTAATAAAAGCATAATGTATATTATTAGGTCTGAACTCTTGGCTGTGGGTACACGTGCATTTCAGAGACAGTCTCTGCAGAAGTGTCATAAATGACCATTTTATAGATAGATAATGTTCTTAATCCATAATTCTTTATTGCAGATGGTTATTGCATTAGATGATGACCCTTAGCTATTAAGAGTCAGTTTTTAATATCACAACCATTTAGAAAGGTTAATGGACTCGGTTTTGCGACTTAACCTTTGGATACTGCAGGTTGAGAGGTTATATTTGTGCACTAAACTGCCAGAAAATATCTACTTATTTTCATTTCTCCATGCACTTTCAGTAGTGTGGTGTTATACGGTGACTTGTTTACCAACCAAACTGAAAGAAACTGTGTGTGACACATAGCAAGCTTCTGGAGCAGTGAAATTCTTTTAAAATATACATTTCATATTTGGCTTCTATTATTTTTCATTTAGACACAAGAATTGAAATGTGAACAGATGTAACCTAAATCAGTTTAGGAATATTTATTATTACGACTGTTCAAAAAATAGACCAAAATTATAATTCACAGCTTTCTTGGCTAGTTTGGAAAATTCACATGCATTCTAACAAGGAGTTGGTCATTTTGAAAAGCCATGAATCTCTTGTGGATGATACGTATCCATAGTCCAGAATTTTCCAGAGAATAAAATAGGATGCATCTGGATTCAATTAATTCCATTTCAGAAATCTAATTAGGGTTCTTGGGTGGCCATTTGCCATTTATTTGGCCATCTTTATACATTTTTTCTTCCTAATATCACTTTATTTCTTTTTATTCCATTTATTGTGAATAAGCTTGGTGAGAGCAAGATTCCAGACACTTCCCTTCCATCTAGGAAGACAGAAGCTGAGTGTGTAAATAATTATAGCCCCCACCTTCCTCTATCTATGCAGTGGTGTGTCCACGCACTGACTCACCAATGGGACGTAAGCAAACAATGCAAGTGGAGGTTTGCAAAGTGCTTGTACACTGGCTTGCCCTCACTTGCTTGCTGCTTTTAGGAAGCAGTCACCATGTGAAAAAGCCCAGGCTATGATGCATGATGAGAGACCCTGGATCCTTTGGCTTTCCTGCAAAACCAATAATCAGACATGGGCATGAGACCATCTAGGATTAGTCAAGTCTCAGCTAATCTGCCTGTTCCCATTTCCTTATCTAACACTTCCTCGACACTTCCAGCTTTTTAAGGGCTTTCGGAGAAATTTGCTTTTTATTAATTTTTCTAGAATGGGTGTCTAACACATCCAAGACCCCTAAATAAAACCAATTCCTAAATTAGGCCTTTGCAAATGCAGAGATTACTTGAGAATAATACAACCATTAAGAACATACTTGAACATATTATACCTTTAGAAGACACTCCATGCTAGTATGATCATGTCAAAATGAACCCCAATATTAGGTATACTTGTAATGTGCCATAAAAGCATAAATTATGAGTGAGTTTTTTTGGATCTTAGTTTGTTTACTGAACATCCTTTACCAGAAAGTGGTCCTCAGATCCTGTTATGAGCATCAACTCGGCTACCTCTGGGAAGGAATCTGAATTTCTGTTTTCCATCTACTTCTTATATATGTTTTGTGGAATTCATCTTGGAAGTTGCTCCTCTGTGTAATGTCCAGCATTCTTTTTTTTTATTCCAGTACTTTCTTGTGTGTGTGTGTGTGTGTGTGTATGTGTGCGTGCGCATGTGTGTTTTGCCTTCGTATCTCATCTCTGCCTTCTGTACATCACATGGTACTAGGATTTTGCTCCTGAAAACTGTACCACCCCAGGGGCCCCCCAGTGTTATAGTTACCACTGCCTGCCTCCTGTTGCTTTCCCCTTCAAGTTTCCAAGCTCATCATCTGCGTTGTGCTACCAGAAACTTCATTCTCTGTTTTTTTTTGCTGATGGATTGAACTTTTTCCTGGCAGAGGTTCTGTTTATTCTCCTACAGGTAGTATGGGCTGGGTTTCAGGCAAAAGATCAGCAATACTATTTGTCACTTCAAAAAGTTCCCAAATGAAATAAAAAGTCAGATGTTTGAAATTATGAAAAAGATCCAATCCTGTGATCAATGTTTTTATTGTGAACTCATCCCTGGTATACTACATAAATTATCATAAAAATGCAGCACTTTTTTAAGCTATAACTCTTGTACAAGCCGAACTACATAGTAATTATTTATAAATATGTTTTCACCACCTTAAGAGCGGAGTCCACACCTCATTGTCATTGCATTGCTTCAGTTTGGTTCTAACCTGGTATTGGTGGGGGTATATGCATTTTATAGTGAGAAGACCCAGGTTCTCCAAGACATCCACACCACCAAGAGGTAAGTCATGGCCTTGCTTTAGACACAGATGATGCTCAAAAAGTATTCAAAGACTTCATGTTAAATGAAGTATTTCTCCCAGATTGGAGAACTTTTCTTCTTCATCCCAGAACAAAGGAGACTAGAATTTATGATAGTATATAGCCCACTTTCACAGTAAAAGAAAAAGAAGGACATTCAATCACAAAAGATGAGGGGCCATGAAAGCACACCAAAGAGGGATATGAAATCTAAAATCCAAGAGAAAAAGGAGACTTGGAGGTTAAGTAACATTTCCCATTTTTTTCCCCAGCATCACTCCACCAAAGCTATCACAATCTATTCCAAGACTGTAAATTTGGTATTTTGTACATTAGAAGGTACATTCAACTGACAATACTAGGAAATCCATTTTTACAACTTAACAATTTCTGTCAACATTTAAAAAATGTTTTCAGTATCCATTTCTTGGGAGACCCATAAAGCTGGCTTCCCTGAGTGTGCTAGGTTTCCGCTGTTTGTTCATTCTTTAACTATTTTTTCCTTCCATTTCAAGGAAAGCTGTGGGCCATTTTCTCACCTTGTTTGGCTTTGGCTGTGATGCTGGGTGAGTCAATATAATTAGGTGAGAGTTTTATAGGTCCTCAAAGGCTAACAAAATAATAAATGTGGCAGTTCAAATAATGGCGATCATAGTAGGTCAAGCAAAAAAAAATACTAAAAACAAAACAAAAAGCAAGAAAAATATGAAACTTTTGGACTGAGATTGACAAACTCTAATGTTTCCAGAGCTTAGAAATGCATCATATTTTCTTATTTTTCTCTCTCATACTGGCTTTTCTGTATCACATGGGAATATTATCACTCTACCTCATTTGTTACTGATTTTTTAAAAAATTTAATTTTCAATGCATGGATTCTGTTTCCTAAGAAAAGAAAGAGACTCCATATTACTGCAGCCTGAATCTTTGTTCTTGAGATAATTTATTCAAGGTTCTTTAAAAAAGATACCTCTTTCTGATTATTCTTATAAATAAAAAGTCATAAACATCTTTGAAATAATTTTTCCCCTTTGATTTTAAAATTCATATTTACTTATTGTAGAAAATTAGGAAATTACCGAAAAGTATAAAGAAGAAAAAAATTTCAACCATTCATGATTTACTCTAGGCAAATAAATGGCTCCTCTTACCCTTTTGCTTTATGTCCTTCTAATCTTTCTTCTATGTCGGATGTGCAAATGTATATGCATCTATACAATTGGAATCCTGTATTTTTGACTGAGTGTGAACATTTGAAACTAACTGTAAGGGCTTAGAAAATGTCCAGTAATATAAATCCAAATGGAGTCCTTTAATAATAAAAACATGACAGAAATTTTTACATTTCTATAGAGTGGATGGGAGTCCAAATACTCTTTATAAATAGCTCTCATTGTTTTGATGAGAACCAGTGAAAATAATTTAACTATAGCCTGCATAAAATGGGGGGGGTTATCTCATATGGCTGCAGGAATAATGTCCTGTGACCCATTTTGTCATTCAGGTATTCTCCAGTGTCTTTAACTTGCTCTCTTCTCATCCAGCTATCTGTCCCTCACAAAACTCAGCCATTACCTATAACTGGTTGTAATAAACAAAGGTAAAGCTCGCAGCATTTTTCTTTTCTTTCTTTTTCATTTCTTAAGCACAGTGTTTCTTTATTCATTTTCCCCATCAACACTTGGACATGTGGCACCTGAAAGATAACAAGACATGGTTCCCTAGCTGGCATGGCCTCTTTCCCCCGACCCTCACTGCTAACTCTTTTGTTTGTACAATATTCTTTTATTCTGAGCAATATAACATTTTAGTTCTTGTAATAAATGCCTTCATGTGAAGCAGTTCAGCTAAGAGAATGTTATTAGACTGTGCTCCCAGGCAGCGCACCGCCACACGATCAATACAAAGCCGGGCCTCAGCTCATTCCCTCTTTGCTTAAATTCCCTGCAAATGTGCAAGAGAAGCAGCAGAGGGTGTCATCAATCACAGGCCACTGTGACATATGCTGAAACCTGACCAGGGCCGAGATGTTTTAATAAGGCATCCATTAAAACCCTCAAATAAATTGCAATTTGAAAACAGAACATAATACCAGCCAAGTTTTCCTCATCCATCTTGTGGCATGTCATGTAATGTAATTGCGTTGTTAATTTATCCAAGAACTTTCTCAGTACAGTGTTTCGTTGGCACTGCTTAATTTCCCTGTAGACTATTTGTGTGTGTGTGTGTGTGTGTGTGTGTGTGTGTGTAATAAAGTAAGAGAGTGAGAGCAAGCAACTGGACGAGAATAAAAAAAGAGATGGGACATTGATATTTCTGTGTGTTTGGGTGTCTGTTTGTGTGTCCACGGTTCCTCCGAGAGAACAGTCATGTTTCTGGTGGATGTGGCATTAGGCGGAGAGCTAGTCAGAAATTTGAAATGTCTGACATTTTGTCAATGCCCCTTGAGCATCCCAATGTTGCCTCACCAGCTCTGGCCTACAGCAGGACCACCTGCCTCCCCTGCTCAACTTGCCATTGGTTTATGCCCCTCCAGAGTGGGATCACTCAGAGTGCCTGTGGATCCCATCAATAAATATTGACAGAAGTGTGTAGGGGCCACTGAAGATCAGCATACAATGACACTCAAAAGGGACAGGACTGACTTTTGTTCCCTAGCTCTTGGGTCATATGTGAAAAGTTTTGACATGGGTAAAAAAAAGTAAGTTGTAAATCAATAGAAGAGAATGAAAAAGTATATCACTGGAATAATATCAGTGATTAAATTGAAATATATATATATATATATATATATGTGTGTGTGTATATGTATATATACATATATATAAATATGAACGAGCTTGGAGGAAAGATACAGGCAGGCAAGGGCTCATATAGATTTCTTTGTCTTCTAAGCATAAATCTAAAAATAAGTGATACAGTTCTTCATGGAGGGCTGCATCAGCAGATTCTTCACCTTTATTTATTCTTCTGGGTTTCCTTAATCAATCTGTACTCTTGTTTTATATAACAGAAGCCATTGAAAGGCGGAGGGTAAATCCACCCTACGTGTTCCACCTACATCTAGGATGTCACAGTAACCATGATGCCAATCAAATATTGGTTTAAACCTGTCAAGTGTCTTTTCCAGGCCTACTGTTTCAGAGTGATAAGTTGTTGAACTAATGACAGAGGAGAGAAGACAGCATGATAAAATGAAAAAAAAAATCTACCACAAGTCCACTTGTATAGCTGCTTTTTTATTATTAATCAAGAGCAAAATAGTTTCTTGAGTTCCAGCAAAACAGGCAATTAAATGTAAAGTGCACCAGACAACAAATTAACAGCCATCCTCTCTTAGGAGGTTCTTATATGTTAAGTTGTATTATAAGTTGGTCTGAAGAACGTGGTGACATTCGAATGTGCTACCTGCATACAAACCATTCTTGTCTCAGGCTCCCACTTATCACTATGCAAACTATTAGACTATCACTGAGCATGAAAGGTGCCTGGGAAAGCCAAATTAGTTTCTGCTTTCTGCTAATGGATGACCTTTGTGATTTGGATCAGGTGCTGAAATTCACTTAGTCAGAAAGGCAGGAGAGTAGGGAAAACTCCTAAAATAATTTGCTCTCCCTACAGAGAAGACGCCTGGCTACCACCTGCTCAATAAATGTCAATTGGGTTATTTTTTAAAAAATAAGGAGCCTGATTCAAAAGCATTGGAAGCTAGGTTGAGAGGGGCAAAGGAGGAGGAATGAAATCACTTAGGAACATAAACCAACAGAGACAAAGCTGGAGCAAAACCATTGACAATTAAGAGAATGGGCAGCTCTTTCCTGGGAGCTCTGTTAATACCTCAGCATTATAAGATTCTTGAAGCTTTACTGAGACTTGAGCTCATTTCTTATTCTTCTTAAAAATCATGTTTGGTTTTCTTATAGTTGAAAATATTTTGAGGTTTAGTTGAAATTTGTTTGGAATTGGGAGTGTAATACCCCAAGCAACATTCAAGGGATCAGAACCAACAGGAACTGGAATACACAAAAACACTGTTTCTCCAGCTCCACGTGAGCCTGGGTTGCCAGCTTTCACATGCTTCTAATGTTAGCTCGAGTTTTCTGGCAGTCCCATTGTAAGCTCTAGCTCACAAGCATCCTCTACTATTTTGGCATTTTAATATTGGCCTTACTTCTTTTTATTTCCTTGTCCAGAAATATAGTCATTTTAAGAACAGCATAATTATTATTGGATCCACTGTTTCGTAAGTTCCTGCCTGAGATGCATTCTTTCTTGCACTGATATTTAGCTACTACCCTTGAAATGCATGGAAGGAATAGAACACTAAGACAGAGGACATGGACCTTTAATTCCTCTTGTGTATTGCAAGGGCAAGAATGAAATGTCAGTTCCCAAGGTGATTATATAGTGAATGTTAGCAAGAATGGAATAATTGTGTCCTACTCAGGGTGTGAGAAATGTATACATGGGAAGATAAAATTGTAAGGGGACAGACAATATAGGGTAAGCACATGTACAGCACAAAAGAATTCAATTGGGTGGATGACATAGGTCTCCGGCCTTTGTGGAAATCAATGAGCTGCTGTTCAGGTGTCTTTTTCAAAGCACAGGGACTTTGAAAGGATAAAGGCTGGACTCTTATCCACTGAGGTTTGCTCAAGTTAACTCTAGGATATTTTTAAGAAAGTTGATTTGTTTTCCTTTTCCCTTCAGCTTCCTTGAACTCATTTACAATTCCTGCATCTATTGCTGCCCTTAGCTATATGTGCCATTATTTAGCCACCCCTTTATGTAATTAAATTCTGCCTGAATTGCTCATAGGCCCAACCTCCCTCCTTAACTTCAATCTGTGACCCCCCTGTTTCTAAGTTAGTTAGTGAAATTGTGTTGGGCACACTATGCCTAACCTTTTCCCGGCTGCAAAAATACCTGGGTCTGAATTCAATTTGAGGTTTCATCTTTGTACAAAATTCCCTGCAAACTTGCATGTGAATTCAAAGCCTGATCCATAAAAATCTTCCAGCAATATCATTCTAATTTCAGAAGCCTGGTGAGATGAAGCCATGTGTTATGTTATAAACACCCCAACAAAAGAACTGTGATCTTACCATGTTATTTTTTTCCCAACGAAATTTATAAATGTTGTTGATTTTTCCTCACCATTTGGAGACTCATGCATGTGTTACTCTTCCAAACTCCCTGCTTTAAAATCCCCTAGAGACCCATAAGTTCTGGGTTTCTTAAAGAAATAGGTTACCCTCACTCCTACCCCCCACACTCCCACTCCTCCAAAAACAATCCACATGCAAAAGCGCCAATAAACTAACTCAGCCGCATACAATGATATTGTCAAGAAAACCTCAGGAGAAAAACCATTTAAATTTCATGGCATAAATCTGAGCTCTTGGCCAACCTTCCTTTAGCAAGTAGAGAGCACAAGTCTCATGCTAATTCTCCACCAAACCTCCAGTTTTATGAAAGCTACATTTTATCTGTTTGGTTATTTGCAGTCACTGGAGAGTTGGAAAAGGAATATTAGCACCACTCACATTTTATTGTGGGAGTCACAATACTTGGTTGACCCCCTTTTCAGGTCCTATTGAATTTCCTATACAAAGGAAATGAAAATGTTTTATATTTAATACAGCAGCACATAACGAGTACTTAGTTATTACATAGAGAGCTGCAATTTTCTGCTTTTGTTTCAGCTATTACTGTGGAGCTGAAATTTCCAAGCACATTTTTTATGATTTGTTTATTGCTGGCTTTAGAGATGACAGTAAGCGGCAATGCCACCTTTCTGCCACCTTCTCTACAGAGGGGGCTTTCTCGTTTGTACTTATTTATCCTACAAAAGACCAGCTTTTCACTGATGTCTCAGTTTCTTGCAGACAGACAAATAAAAAGGAAACCTAGCAGAAATCATAGATTGAAATACAGCAGTCTCTTGATTTTTTTTTTCCTCCCAGGTCTTCTGATATTAACAATGCTCTGAGAGAACTTTGGGATCTTAGCATGAGCCAGGACTTGATGCTAAGCACATTCCCTTTGCTGTCTTATTCAATCATTACAGCAATGAGAGTTGAATTAGCAAGTAGGTATTTTTATTGTTATTATTATAAAACATCTTTCCACAGATGAGGATTAGAGAGGCTCTTCAAATTGCCCTGTGTTACCTAGCTAATAAGTCATCCAACTAGGATTGGAACCCAGGTCTATCTGATTCTAAAGCCTAATCTTCATCCTTTTTTAGCTGGTAATAATCATGTGTTCTGCATTAATTTTTTAGAAATTTACTTTCCCTGCTGCTTTATTTTAAAATTTAAACTTATTGTCTCCTAACAATTAGTTTAACAAATACATACATAACCTAAATTCACCAGTTTTGCCATTTCTAGTTCTTTTTTATTTCTACACACACATATTCATATGTCAAATGGTTTCAGCTAAACCATCAAATATAAGTTATAGGAATCATAAGGATTTACCCCTAAAAATGAGAATTCACCCCTTTAACCACAATACTGTTGACACATCATAAAGATAAGCCTTCCTCCAATACTGTCATCTAATGTCAGGTTCCCATGCCGTTTTCTCAGATTGTTCCCCAAATGATGTTTACAATGCTTACTTTTCATATAGGATCCAATCAAGAGACAGCCTGCCTGCTTGACTTCTGCACATATGAACTCTCTAGAATACTGGATGTAGAGTAAAATAATCACAGGTAAAAACCCCGTGCCTAAGTGAAGCTATTACAGTGATTTACATAATATTGTAGCATTCTACAGCCTCTCTCCTTGACATTTCAGGAACCTACCATTCTTTGACTCTGGCTGTCTATAGAATATAATGGTTCAGTGATTCTCTGAGCCATTCTACAGATACATAGTCTCAGAACTGGTTTTGACCGCCATATTCTTCCTAATTGTACCTTGACATTCTTTGAGTCTAAACTGGCCTCAGAAATCATATTCCCAAACATGTAACTACCAAACGTCTAGGATTCAAAAAATCACTGTTGAGGGAAAAGACAGAAGTAAGCAACCAGAAATGGGAGGAGACGAGAGAGAAAAATGTAAGGAAGAAGAGAAAGATGTATCAGAATATAACCAATTAAACAGGGTCAGAATAATAAATGGGAAAATATATATACTGAATGTTACATGCCCGTTAGAATGAGGGGTTAATATCTTTCCTTTAGTTCTTGACAATAACTTTCCAAAATAGGTTACTGTTACTCTCTGCTCATTTATGGGAGAAATCAAATCTTACACAGATTAAATAGCTTGTCCAACATCACCTAGATATGACATGGCCATTGTGCTCAAAGCCAAACTGAAGGCAAGAGGGAAAGAGGTAGGGCTGAGAATGGTGGCAATGGCAGGAAGGAGTCCCGTGGTCATCCTGTATTTTACTGTGCTCTTTCAACATATTCCATTAGTGGTTGGGAGTCTTTTTTTTTTTCTCATCTTCCACTACCATTGTTTTAGTTTAAGCCACTTTCCTCTCTAATCCAGGTACCAGTAACTCACTTCACGGATCTCCCAGTCACCAGCCTCTCTCCTCCAGTCTATTCTACAAGGTGAGAGTAGAGAATGCTCTTCTCAGTGGTATTTCTGAACACATCACTGCTTTGTTTGAAACACTTTGACTGTTGCTCAGGCTCTTGATTCTTAACCTGTTTGCATATGAAAATCTCCTGGAGAATGTCAGAAAACATCAGTGACCAGGCCATACTTCAGAGATTCAGATTCAACTTTTCTAAGAGGATAGGGTTCCTGGAAAAACATGGGGCATCCAGTTAAATTGGAATTTCAAACACATGATTACTTTTTATCTTAAATATGTCCTAATTAATATACAAGACATACTTGACTTTGAAAATTGTTGCTTACCTAAAATTCAAATTGAACTGGGTGTGCCGTATTTTTATTTGCAAAATAAAAATGACTGTTTGTGTTGCTTATGTTTGCATTTTTCATGGGTTTGTGTGAATGTGGGAGCTAAACACCAGTATGTTTAAATCTCCCAGGCAAGTTAAGTTTATATCCAGAATTGCAATCACTGGCATGTAGAACTAATTTCAAATAAGAGACTCTATACTTCTCTCTTGGCATAAAAGACCCTTCAGAATATGGCCTCTGACCTCTTTTCAGTGTATTCTCCTATCTGCCTCTACATGCCATTATCGACCCTCCTATATACCTTATACCCTTTTACCTCTGTGTCTTTGCACATGCTGTCTCCCAAGCCTCGGATTGCCTTTCTGATCTGTTGGGTGAATTCCTAAATCATCTTTAGATACCCGCATCTGACCTTTCTAGGCAAAGTGAATTGTATGGTCCTCTTTGCTCCTGCAGGATTTTGAATCAAGCCAACTGGTCTCAATACTCCTCCTGAAAATTGTATGCTTTGATTATCTGCTTTTATGATAAGCAATTTATTAGATCCTTTACATTGAATATGTTAAATTCTAATGATTAAGGTATAATCATGTCCCAATTTCTTAAACTTGTCATGAAAATAGAGCATTTTCAACAAATGTCAAATATACAAATTAACATGTATTGCATTGTTAACTTTACTATATACTTAAATCTTGATATATATTAAATACAATTTATAATAAAATTGTACACATTTTCCCAAGATTCCTGTCACTTTATCCTACCCTCTAGCCTACTGAATAAAACAAAACAAAACAGTTAAGGCAAACACTTGTCTCCGTGGCTTCGGCATTTTAAAAGCTGTTTATATTTCCAATCTCCCCAACAACAGTTTCCTAGTAGCACTACAGTTTTTCTCAATAACATTTTAGACGTGCCATCTATTAATTATGTGAAGTTTTGTTAAATCTAATTAAATGTTGCCATATTTGGTATTATATATTTTTATATTATTTCCTCATTTCTAACAATGTTAACATGTCTCAAACTCCATTAATTTGCATTCTATGGGTGATAACGGGTTATGATTTGAAGGGGGATTGTGTTGAAGTTACTTCTCATTCTTAATAGGTTTTTTCTTTTTCTTCTTTTTCTTTCTTTCTTTTTTTTTTTTTGGTCTGTTTGGACTGTTATAACAAAATGCTGTAGACTTTGAGGTTTATAAACAATAGGAATTTAGTTTTTATTAGTTCTAAAGTTGAAAAGTCCAACATCAAGTTACTAGCAGATTCTGTGTATGACGAGGGCTTATTCAATGCTTCATAAATGGCTCCTTCTAGTGGTGTCTTCACAGGGTCAAGGGACCAACAAGCTCCCTGGGACCTCATTTATAAGAGTACCAATCCCAGTCCATAGCAGCTGAGCCCTCATGACCTCACCAACTCCCATACTCTAGCATCAAGGATGTAGTTTCAACAAGCGAATTTGAGGAAGACACAAACATTTAGACCACAGCAGTGGTCATCTTTCCAGTGACTTCTTTGGGAATTGGAAACAGAAAGAAAGAAATGTCTGGCTGTTCATAATCCTTAGGTCAAAACTAATATAGAGCTCCAATTGAGGAGTAGGGGAAAAGTCTGTTATCTGAGGATGAAAATGTGTGTGTGTGTGTGTGTGGGGGGTATCACATTTGTCCCAAATGTGTTGTTCATGTTTGCATTTCCCATTTTAAAGGTAGATGGACAATTCAGAACAACACAGCCACTTCACCTAGTTGATCTCTGGGCTCTAGAGAACTCTTGACAAAATTATTGATTTTTGATAGAATTTTCATAAGTGACCATGTGACTGCAAAACCTTTGTCATCACTTTACAAAGCAACTCAAAGTTGCAATGTGACCCCAATTTTTGTATGTCTAGACAGAGGGTCCTTCCATACTTTGTGGCAGGGACAATAACTTTCTGCTTCATAAGCTTTCTCCCTGCTTCTATTTCCCTTTATCATTTGGTAGGAGATGTAAGGCCATGTTCCTCTATATACTCTCTGGGAGGGTGTCAGGTTTTGTGCTTTTTTACCTGCAATTGTTGGTTTAAATGCTGGCTTTCTTACTAGGTGGTAGCCTCCCTAAATACAGAGACTGCCATTTATTCTATCCCCGTGCTGTGTAGGACTTGTCACAAAAGGAATTTTTAACATGTAAATTTGCTCAGAATACTGTTTTCCATTTGCTACAAATTTTCTTTTTCGTATAACTAATAAAGTTTGCTGTTATTAACTCAAATTAAAAATTAACAAATAAAGCCAGGTACGGTGGCACATGCCTGTAAACCCAGCGGCTCGGGAGGCTGAGAGAGGAGGATCTACCAGTTCAAAGCCAGCCTCAACAAAAATATGGTGCAATGCAACTCAGTGAGACCCTGTCTCTAAATAAAATACAAAATAAGGCTGGGGATGTGACTCAGTGGTAGAGTTCTCCTGAATTCAATCCCTGGTACAAAAAAAAAAATAGCAATGAGAGTTTGAGATATTCAACATAAAATGCCTAAAGCAAAAAGTGCTTTTTTAGTCAAAAGCAGACAGACAATACCTAGAATTCTTAGTAGGAGTAGTCAGAACAATTGATTGTGCATGCAAACCCCTTCAGGACTAGACAGGACCATACAATTCACTTCACCTAGTGAAGTCCAATTTGGGTGTTAAAGTTACCAGTATTTCATTAATCCTAAGCTGGGGAGAGAGCATGAGCAAAGACATGGAGGTAGGCATTTAGGACTGTTGGTATAGGGTATGGAGAGAGAAAGGAAGTGAGACTGGAACGGAAGCAGAGGTCAAACTCTAGAAGTCCTTTTATTTATAAGGACTGTGATAAGGATTCTACCATATTTGAAATTTTTCCTTCAAGTCAGTATTTTCACCCTGGATGCCCACGTGACTTACTTGTGTGTGTTCAGTAAATGATTAAACGCTGTTCTTTCTCTAGATGTGAAGAGTTTGTTTTCATCATTCATCTGCCTACTATCCTGATTTATTAAAAGATGAACCTGTTAGAATAATGATGATAAATACCATTTACATTTGCATAGTACTTTATACCTTTCAGAATAAATAGTTTTCAAAGCAAAAATAAGTAATATATTTTGATCCTCACAACAGCTTTGTGAAATAGATAGAGAAGGTGTTACAATTACAAAGGGCAAAGATGGAGAAGTTAAATTACCTTCCGGTTCCACAGAGTAAGAGCACTAAAAATATACTGTCCTCTGCCTCACTGTCCACTCTTTTCTACTTAACAAGGAATTATCATTTGCAAACAACATAGAGAACTTTAGATTTTCTTAGCAGTTGATCCAAGAATTCCTTGAAGGAGAAAACCCATATTTGTTGAAGCATATCCATGAAGAATCCCTCAAAATAAGCATAACCCTTAAATATTGTGCAAAAGACACTAGAGATAGTTTATACTTTTTTTTTCTGAGAGTAATAGTATCTGATTATTGTCAGTTTTGGTTTGAATAAACAAAATTTAGCAGTTTCAGGATAGAATTTTAACCTTGATAATTTTCTTTAAATACTAGAGGCATCTGATAACTGGGAAGGGAAGGATCAAGATCCAACAGAATTAGATCACATGGGAAGAAGAGATTGTCCCACCACATACCACAAAGAGAGAAGGAACAAGAGCTAGGTCTGAGGTTAATAGCTTTAGAATACATGATGGTAATCCTTTCCTGCATCTCCCTAAATCATCTTCACTTTCATATATTGTTCACTATTAAGTATATTTGAAAGCAAAAAATAAAAATGAGAATATATATGAGTACCATGATAAGATCTTATCAACTAAGATAATTTACATATCGACCATGGATTTTGAAACGAAACAAGCATACTAATTGTGATTGAAGAGACCTCTGTCCTCTAAAATGGGAAATAATGTCTAACACACAGAATTATTTCAAAGTTTAAAGTAGTTATAAAGTATGAATAGAATCTAGACTGAAATTGGGATCTGGTAGCACAGAATAAACTGTGGCTGTCCGTGCAATTAAGCTCATCTGCATTGACAGATCATAGAAACTCAATATTGATGTCAAGAAATACTGGGATCTGGAAGCCACAGCATGTACTAGCCTTAAAAAAACTGAAATAGTCTGGGTCCAGTGAGCCCTTTTTAATATCATTATCTCCTCCCATCCTTCAATCTTTATTCTGGCTCTGCTCTCACATTTTTTAGATAAGGATCAAAAATAATTGTTCATATTAAGGTTGTAAAATACAAGTGTAAGGTCCAAAGTCATAAGGTTACGAGTTTCAATATCTTCCCCAGGAACTAAAAGAACACTTTTATGGGTGACAACAATAAAATGAAACTTTGATAGTGGAATCTCAGGCACTAAAAGCCTGATTGAGAAAAAAGTTTCCTAGACCCTAAATCATGCCAAGAGGGTGGTCCCGTAGTCTACCTATACATGAGGTACACACCAATTCCATCTGCTAAAATCACATTCAGAGGGACTTGGAGTCCTATCATCAGCAGGCCTTACACAGGATTCATGTATTTGGGGTACATGAGAAGCATGAGCTTCTCAAGCTCTAGGGGTCACAACAGTTTTAAGGGAATCTGTTTCCTAGTTTTCAACATCCACATGCACTTTAGTCTCAGAATGGTCTGGAAGCTGAGATACTGCTGGCTCTTTCTTCCTGTCTCCCCTTTAACAACCTTCTGCTTGACAAGGAGTCACACCTCTCGCCTGTCTGCCCCTATGGTGTAAAAAAAACTCAAGCAGGCCGTAAGAAGGATGATTTCTAATGTTGGGATCTGACATACCTCCTGTAATCAAAGGGCCATAAGCTTGCTTTTTCTTAAACATATGTCTATTAAGAATGAAGATGACATTAGAGGGCACTTTGGCTCATGATAATATATTGTGAGTCAAATATATTTATAAGGTAGGTGTCAGAAATTGTGATATATTCTGGTAAGAATCTTGCCCCTTTTATTGTCAAACAATGAATGGTTCCTATTGGAGAACCCCTTGGAAACAAAGCCAGTCATTTGCCTATGAGACACATGAATGGACAAAGAGCCTGATTTCTTTTAGGTAACATATAGACCAGGCATAGATATTTGCCGCACATTTAACTACATAACTACCCACTACTTACCTGTAGACCTAACATATCTTAAAGTATTCATAATTTAAGCTGCTATCACAGGAATGCATAATAAAGTATTTTTGAAATGAGAAATAACATTAAGCTTTTTCCTATCAAATTGTTTGATTTATTTAATGATTGATTAGACAATGAGAACTGGCTTTGCCAAGTAGGTTAAATGGTGAACACTTTCCAAAAATGGAATAAACTAAATCTTTAGCTGCAAGTTTTGACAAATATATTCAAAGCTTGTGATAAGATGAAAACATTTAAAAATGTATTGGAAAAGGTGTATTGAAACTAACAATATTTTTATTTTCCCAACCTTCTTCTGAGTGAATGAGAGCTAAATAAAGTACTTCAAAGTAAATGAGAAGCAAGAATAATTAATAGCTATTTGATAGATCTTGGTAAAGCTTTCTTGGTATACTTCCCAGAAACAGAGGCAATGAATGACTCTAATCACTGGGTGACAAAGACTTTCACAGGCAGGTTGTATATAATTCTTTGCTTTCAATAAGATTTAAGAAGCACCTAGTCAACATTTTAGATGTAGAGCACTAAAAATAATTTTTGATGACAGATGACTATATGATATTTTGGCACATAATCCTGAGAAATACCAAGAATCAAGTGGCAATGCTCTGACAAAACTCCTTCCATTTCCATCTACCTATTTGTATGAACAATGTTTTTGAGTTCATACAGCTATAAATGAGAAAAGGAATAGAACTGATGCTGAACTCTCTCATTCTGGCATTAAAATTCATCCATAAATGCGTGAATCAATTGGAAATGGAACCAAACTCGTCTGTGCCATTAAGAAGTGGCATCTCCAGGGGAAAATGAAATTCATTATATATAATTATTTTGGAGGTTTATAACTTCTATGTTTCCATCATTTATTTACTAATATGACTAATATTTATAATAACCAAATCTAAAAATGCTTTGTACTATAGACCTTTACACCAAACAAAAATAAACAAGATTTTAATTTACACATATACTGTTATTACAGAGAGGTAACATATGGTAACAGTAAAAGAATTCTGAGGATAAAATCTATGTATTAGGAGGAAATTTAGTAGGGAAAGAGGAATCAACCTAAATTTGAGGAGAAAAAAAAACTATAACATTCCCAGCTATAAAAGATTATCAATTGTTTATATTTTTAAATGGCTTATGGAAAATTAAAGGAAGAATCATATTTTATAATTTTGTTTTCTAAGTGTCAATATTTACATCAAGTCAGAAGTAATGTTTTGTGACTATTTTAACTTGTGAAAAATTTTAGGTAGCAACTTAAAATAGATTTTCCCAATAATTTCAGGGATAAAAAGAGCAAAAATAAATTGAAAATTTAAATACTGTTGCAAAGCTTTGAGGCATCTTCTGTCCATGGAGGTTCTCCAGTTACTGTCAAGGTCTGCATCTAGCTGTGCTTTGTGAAAGTATCTACCACACACCTCCTGCTCTGAGAATGTGAATAAAAATTGCACCTGGAGCCTGGAGGTGGCACAGACCCATAATCCCAGCAGCTCAGAAGGCTGAAGCAGGAGGATCAGGAGTTCAAAACCGGCCTCAGCAAAAGCGAGGAGCTAAGCAACTCATTGAGATCCTGTATATAAATAAAATATGAAATAGGGCTGGGGATGTGGTTCAGTGGTCGAGTGGCCCTGAGTTCAATCCCCTATACTCCAGCCCCCACCAAAAAAAAATTGCACCTGGATAGCTATATTTCAGCATATTCTTACAAGTATGAATTGGAGCAGAAACAAAATACTTCCTCATACATTTACTTTGCCGTAGGATACAAATATTATGAACATAGACACTTACTCCCCTAATAGTTATTTTGGAAAAAAATAACACTCATGGAGTTCTTATAGAGGAGCTTTCCTCTCCAGTTCCTTTATTATGATGGAATACAATGGACATGATTAATATAAAATTTAATGGGGATTTGGCAACAGTCCAAATATACACTAACCAAAGGGAACCAGGGACATGATGTGGTGCTGACTCCACAGAAAATCCCTTTGCTCCTATTAAGAGAGGCTGAATGAGGAGTTAAGGATGAGCAGCTCAATTGTATACAGATGTATTCAGAAATAAGATGCTCATGAATACAGATGCAGCTGGAAGTGGTCACCTATAAAGGTTTAAAAGACTACATCAAGGTACAGCCTTGACTAAAGGCAGACTAATGAACCAAATGACTGTAATTAATCGTAGGCATTCTTAAAAAAAAATAATTACAGCCAACAGTTCAAGGTCTTACCATGTGCTTTTCTAAGTGATTTCCAAATGCTTTTCTGAATGCATTGCTCACATTAATTCAGGTAAACCTCACAACAAATCTGCCCACTAGACTGCTGTGAACCCCAGTTTACAGATGGAGAATCCAAGGCAGAGGAGTGAAGTAACCTTTCAAAGTGAATTCAGCAAAATAAATGGCAAAGCTGGGGCTTGAATTCAGTTGGTCTGGTTCTAGAGTCCTGAATTCTGTGAAAACTTGGCTGCTGTAGACAAAGAAATTTATACTTCTCAAAGGTGGGTTTTTAAAAATATGGCAAGGGCAGATGGAGGAGGGGGTTTAGGATCGTTTGGCCCTCTGCCTAGAATTAAAACACTCACTGATTTTTCTTTTGGTCTCTTCTGTTTCTAAGCAAATTGCTCCACACGCTTATTTTATTATCATTATTTCTATCTGACATGCTGTGTAAGAACATCATGCTTTAAAATATCTTAATAACAACCCAAAGAAAGGGACTTAAAAGTAATATTCAGAGAGAAAACAGATGGCCACCAAGTGCAAATTCTGAATTCTTATATTTTTGTATGGGGAGTAGATGTGGTTGGGAAAAGGTTATGCTAATAAGCAAAATGTTCCTGTATTGTTATGAGCTTATTATTTAAAAATCATTTCTGGGATCTTTACCATGTTAGAAGCTACTTTGGTTACTATTTTAACAAAATAAATTCCATGTTTTCCTGAAGATTGTTTGATTTAAGCAAATTTTGTGAGACTCGGTTAAAAACTTAAAGATTAAATGTCAACAATAGGATGGAACAGTTTATCCATTTCAGGCATCTGCTATTAGCCTATATGTGAAAATACCAATGCACTTGTGTAAACCTGTACTCTACACTGAAGCTATTTTTAAATCATTATAAACTTCCTGGGGAAAAGTTCGATAAATAGGAAACCTGAATCCAGGATCCAAATGCTTGATGCCTTTCTTGGACACCTTTAAGCCATGGCTTGCAATATCCTAAATTTGACTGCTGGCTGGAGTCTCTGCTTCATGGAAGTTCATGCCCTAGTTCAAAAGCCCCACTGTCCTTTTCTTCACCCTTTTCTGAATGACAACAGTTTCCTTCCGTTTGGGCTGTGGAAATAGTGTTTTGGGATTTAAAAAAAAAAAAAAAGATAAGCAATCTCCAAAATCCCCTGCACAATTCTGCCATAAGGATTTATTCTTATTCCTGGTCTGGCCTTGCTGTTATCCTCCTAATCCAGCTGTAGTGATGTATTGTACTGGCTGCCTGCCACACGCAAAAGTCTACCGTGGGACATCCTGCTGGAGGCAAAAGGCCAATCTGGCCTGTTTCTCAGCATCTGGATTGACAAGCCAATACCCCAAGGGCGATGCTAACAGAATATGTGTATATGTTTAGAAATGTGCACATGCTGTGTA
The DNA here is from genome assembly GCF_045843805.1 of Urocitellus parryii. Taxonomy (NCBI): domain Eukaryota; kingdom Metazoa; phylum Chordata; class Mammalia; order Rodentia; family Sciuridae; genus Urocitellus; species Urocitellus parryii. The sequence goes on from NC_135536.1 coordinate 83,996,497, forward strand.
CACTTACATGAGTGCATGTTGTACACATCCAGATGGTATCTGTGCCTATATGCTGTGAACTCAGCCTGTGTATACATGCATATACCTGTGATCATATTTCAGATGTTATAAACACCTTTTAATCTAATATGAAATTAACATGCCTTCAACCTTATTTTCTCTGCCTCTCAGTCTAAAGGGATGTTTCTCACTTCCCCGTTATTCTTAGAGCACTACTCTGTCCTTCTTTATTGTATTAACATGTTTTCACTTTGAGAATCCTCAAAGTCCTCACATACCTTCTGACACACAAGTGGCACATATAATGTTAAACATTATGCTTTGTGTTTCTGGGTTACCCATTCACACATCATTTTATTTTTATAAGCAAGTAGAGGAAATACCAACCCAAATAGATATCAACATAAACTTTAAACTTCCAGACCTTGAGGTTTAGCATGGATTTGCCTCTACTCTATAAATCACTGTCCTAGATTCTACTAAATCTAGCTAAGCAAGCTATATCAATATTTTGTCTGACAACACAGACGCAGTTTGGAAACAAGTGAAGGAAAAAAAAGGTTACAAGTCCTGGAGATTCTTGGATGTTTTTCTAAATCTCCTATGCAATTAAAGAAAGCAAATTTGGATGGAATTTTAACAGATTAAAAAGAGAATTGTAATGAAGCCAGGATTTCTTCTTGAAGAATTTTTATTCAAAAAGTGTCTTGGATAACTGTGCACTAAGATGACAATGTGTACATTAGATGGAAAAACAGTGGGAACAAAGGTAAGGGCCACAAAAATGAAGAACATTTAAAATAGATCTTTGCTGATACAGAGGAGATTATTTAAAAGCCTGAATATATACAGTTAAATAACTTTTGACATTTAATATAGTTCTCCCCAAAATCTTTATATTCTAATACATAGGGTTTTCTCTTAATTATTTAATTGCTTTTAATTTCTAGACTTTCTATTTTAAACTATACTCTGATAAAAGATCTGAACAAAGTTACTCATTATCTAGGAAATATGTACAATAGATTTTTGACTTTACAAGGACCCAAACTTGAATCTCATCCACATGTCCTATTACTCATTTCAGAAACAGAATGGTACTCACACGCTACTATAAATGGAGTTTCATTCAAATAGAGTTTATATCATTGTGCACAGAATAGTCCTCAGATTGAGATAGAATCAGAATACGAAATTATATTTTAATGAAAAAAGATATGTTTCTTATGAAAAACTCAAAGCAAACCTGAAAGGTCAGATTTTTTTTTTTTTTTTTTTTTTAGACATTCATTTTATCCTAATGGTCTCCATCCATCCTTTACTATGGCAGTTGTATAAAATAGGCCTCTCATTTAATCTTTCTCATGTATCCAAGACCAATTCAAATGTTATCTCCTCTGAAAAGCACTTCTGAACCTCTAGTTGAGGAGATCCTTCCCTTCCAGGACAATTTCTGTGCTTTTTTGCATGTATCCATGGTTGCACTGACAACACTCTGTGAGAATCTTTTTTTGCATGTTGTTTTACTATACTTAACTATGAACACTTAGATGTAGAAATTATTTGTGAATCCAGAAGCCACCTATGTCTTACTCAAAACAAATGTTTTGTGAATTATGCCACATACATAGGTAACAATGCTAAGCTAAATCTTGACACTAAAAGTGAAAATATTATACTGAGACTTTTTTTAAAATCATTTCTTTCAGTGTACTCCCCTGGCTTCTCCTAATTCTCTTTTCCCTTCAAGTAGAGTTGAGTAAAAAATCTGAACAGTGCTTTTTTCAAACAAGTTCTTTTCCCATGTAAGTAGATTTAAGAGTAAGAGGTGATTCTGAATGACATTTCCAGATAGCTTTCTTTTTAAAAATTATTATAATATAAGGAATTATGAAGTAATTTAAAGATTTCATTATCCTCAGAGTAAATCCCTACAAGGAGATGAGACCTCACCAAGGAATGTTAATGCCCAGTGAGAATTCTTCATGATCTGATGAATGGATCTTTAAGTTGCATAAGTGCTCTGAAATCCAAACTGCATGAGTAATACCTAGAATATATCAAATCTAAACAAATTAATAACTCAGTTATGATATCTACTGTAGACAAAGATTTCTAACCCTAACTGGAGAAAAAAATTCACTAATCTCAGAGGCTCATTTTAAAGTAGTAGAACTTTATCAGGGTTAAAGAACCTGATTTTTTTTTTACATAAGTGACTAAAATTTTTGAGATCATTTATCACATTCATGTAGCTAAATTATACATTTATTTGTAACACACATTTTTCTATCTTCTGCAAGGTGGTAAGAAAAGACAGTAAACATTTGACTTGTAGCATTTTGAACTTTGACTACTATTGTATTTTCCACTGGTCAAAGCTAATATTTTACTTCCATTCATCAAAAACTATCACCCAAATTTGCACAACAGTTAGATGCAAAATTAACTAGAACCTAGGTCTTCCTTCCAACAAAACACGCTAATATAGGTCATTTTATCTTCAAGTATGGTTGATAACTTTAAAGCTTTAAAAATATATATGTGATAGAATATTTGGGGATTATTTCCAAACAGAAAAAAAACCTCAATAAAAAAATTGAGAATCATAACCTTATTAGCTTTTCAGCCAGTGTTGAGAAACTAATAAGAACTCAGTCTTCTTATTTTCTATGTAATTATTTGAATCTCTTCTACTTTCCTGAAGTCCATACTCCACAGCCTCTCCTCATAGACAAGGAACTCATAAATCTGCCAAACGTATAGCCATCTTATTCCTCTTATCTTGATGTGAGAATACCCCATCTTCTTTCTCAAGGTAGAGAAGGCTAACTGCCCTGAAGATCCCAGACCGGTTCCCATAGTCTAGACTGCGTTTATCCTTAGCCCCAGCTCTTCACCAAATCATTGGCATTTTCATGTCTTTGTAAGTTTCAAAGTCTCCTACCTACTATTCTTTGCAGGTGACATATTAATTTGAAAGACTAGTGCCTATCACGAGCGTCCTGAAAAGCAATGCAATATGATTCTTTTCTATATCACAAGTCTAAAAAAAATTGCCTCACCACCTTGGTAATTACAAGGAATACTTTTCAATTACGATGGTATCTGAACCTGATTGAATTGGACAGAGGTAATCATTCAGTTCTTCTTGAAGACCATACTCACTCTGGCTTCAGTGACCAGTGTTGCCATTTTCCCAGTTTCCTTCCTTTCTCTCTAGCTACTTCTCACTATGTCTTATAGTCTGTTCCTCCTTCACTCCCTTTTTACATGATCCTCTGTCCCCATTTATTTCTTCATCTCTTTTCACTTTACAAGTCAGTCTTTAGTGAGCCTATCCATTTCTGTGGCTTCATGAGGCAACGGATTCCATGAATATATTTGTGATCACTGTCTTAAGGACCTCCAAATCAGTATCCCTTGCCCTGACCTCTTTTCAGACCTCAAAACCCATATTCATGCCATTTCCAGCTCTGTCATAATAGATACGAAGGACCCACAGGCACATTAAATGAGTAAGCCCTTGATACATAAAGAACCAATGATTGACTACTGAAAGAATTAGTGAATTTCCCCCAAACCTTTCCAGAAATTTTAGAAATAGGGGTTATGAAAATTCAAAATTGGAGGGACTCAGACATTTGAAAGAAAGGAGGGCAAAATATGTCTGTAAACGTTTAGCTATGAGTAAACAGACACTCAGATGAACACTTAGATGCATGTTCCATAGCCCTGAATTTAAACATGATGATGACTCCCAGTTCCATGTCTTGCCAGCTATGTGACCATGGGTAAAGCTTTTCATTTATCTATTCAGCAGTTTTTATTGAATACTTAATATATGCTTGGCATTGTTTAGGTGCTGGAGATGCATTAGTGAACAAAATGGCTGAAATTTCAGCCATCATTCTCAACTTGCATTTGCTTATCTGCAGAAAAAGAAAAAGAATACCTACATCATAAGGTTTTATGAGAACTAGTGTTTGCAATTCTCTTATCACAGTGTTGGTAATTAAGCAGTTTTTCAGTAAATGACATCAGTGGTTATCATTAGATTTCACTTATGTAATTCTAACAATTTTTGGTCTTAGACAACCAAACAAATCCTAACCACATCCAGTTCTCGAATGCTTCAGAATGGAGTAAGAGTTATGGGCTTTCCAGAAAGCTGGTTGACTGAACAAACTAAGGTGAAGTAGGGGGATTAATACCACTGAATTTTTCTGGTTATTTAAGAGTTGCAGGCATTCTTCTCTTTACTTACTATTTCTAGCACAGAATTTCAAATAGTTGTTATAATAATTGTTGTAATGCCCATTATTCACATCTAATGTATCTTACCATTTGTTTAGATTATAATATACACTAGAGCCTACAAAAAAATAGTAATCTTAACTTTTAATGACCATTTGTTTAGATTATGATATACTAGAGCCTACAAAGAAATAGTAATCTTACCTTTTATGACTATTCTATGAAACAGAGAATTAGGATCATAGAACGTGATTAATGAATGAATAACACATGCACAAGATTGTAGTCCTCCTGTTAAGACTCAGAGCCTGAGATTTTCCCACTGTGTTGCTTCTGTGACCTTTACACATCTTTGCTTTGGCTTAAGGACCTAATTCTGATACATTCTTTTTCTGACTCTATTAAGCTGTGTGTGTGCTAATGGGAGACAGCCAGGAGACAAACCTAGTGGGATCTCTGACTTCTAGTCTCTTTCCAAATTGCAACTTGGTGCTGGATTCTTCCCTTTGCTTTAATGGTCTCTTGTAGTCTTCTGAATCTGTACCCTGCTGGACTCTTCTGGGCCAAAGCTGTCTCAGAGCTTAGTTCCTAGCTCCAAGTGGGGTTCTTGGACCCTGCTTCCTTGAAATCCTCCAGGGAAGATTTCTCCAGGTCCCCAGCTTTCTGAATCTTGGTTTCGTGATTTTTGACTCCACTAGGCCTTGACCCATTTGAACCTTGGCATCCTGTACTTACTTCCTGAAGATCACCAACTGGCACACATAGCTTAACCCTTTCGCTCCTAATCCATCACTCATTTAGGACAAAGGTCACAAATCTGACAGATGTTGAAATATCTTATTCAGGGTTCCAGTTCTTCATAGTTTTAAAAGAAAATGCTAAGGAGTAGGGTTTTTAGTATTTTAACAAAATATTTTGTGAAAATTAGAATTAAAATATTTATACAACTGTGTACATTGACTCAAGAATCTACATATTTATAAAACAACCAAATGATACACATTTATTTTTTAGGTAAGTTATATGAATCAAATATTCATTTTTGCCATTTGTGACAACAAAAATGAAATAAAATAACTACTTGTATTCTCCTGTAAGAATTCTCAGACATTATCTATGAGGCCCTAAGTACTTCCAGTGTTTATTCACAGATTTCTTCATTGGTGATCCTTTTGTATAAATTTAATAAATGAATTTGAAAAGTTAATGAAATATCTTACAAACATATTTTACAAAGTAATAATATTGCAATGTGTTTTAAAATGGCTTCTTTGGACATTTTTATGTAGCAAGAAGGAGAGAGCTAAATTCTAAGAGATGAATACATTCTTAAGTTTCTTCCTGTAGGTTATGGAAATTTAAGAAATAGTTGAAGGCAAGCTTTATTAAAAATCTCTATTAATGACTCTTTAAGAATTTTCATCATTGTTTATTTTGTAATTGTAAAACTAAAAATAGTCTACATGTCCAATACTTGAACTTTTATTTTCAAAGGAAATTTAATATCAGTGATTTTTATTTCCTTTGTAGAAAATTTTAGAAATGCAAAAAACACTTTGGGTAGATATTAAAGCATAGTATTCAGAAAGGGATGTTTCTTTATGATTTGGGGGCTTTTTCAGTTGTGAGAATTGGGGTTAGAAATATATATAGCTATGATCTTACATAGTTTTTCTTTTGTCTTCCCATCTATTTAGATCAAACAAGGTCTAGGTGTGTACTAGAAAGCATTGCATTTGTTCAGCAGATGTTCATATAAAATTTCTGTATATGCATATTTCAACCACAGCTAGTTATCTGGAATTTACCTCCCATCAGCCAAGACTTAAGGGAAAGGTCTGATATAGTCTCATCTGAGTACCAAAATAGGCAAATTCAGATGAGACTTAGAAGCATAAGGATAAGAAAAGTACAGAAGGAGAGAACAGGATGAGTTACGAAAGAGTGAAAAAAAAATAACCAGATGGTGTGGAAGTTGGCAGAATTCATTTGTTTTAAGTACAATGTATAGCCTGAACTTTTGTTGGCTTTGAGTTCCATCTTGGCAGTGCAAGGTTTGCTGGGCTTTGTGAAGTTTCCTTTCCTGTGGCTTCCAAGAACAAGTATATTAAATACTTATAATATTGTAAGCTTTAAACTATACGATAAGCTCTAAGTTTTATAAGTAACGCGAGTCACTGAAAGAATGTATATTGTTGAGACACTTCAATCTTAAGAAATAAGAAAAAAAGCCACTGGGAAGAAAAATAAAGTGAACATTTGTTAAAATCATTTACGTTCATTTTTATAGAGGATCATGAGCTTTGTTCCCTTTCAGGTTCTAAATCATTGCTAATCCCCTTTGCTGTGGAGCAGATAGGACGCTGCAGAACATTCTACCCTGCATCCTGGTTGCATACATTTACAGGACTCGAATCTTAGCAGCTACATGTCAAAAATGCCTGATAACTACAGGATAATGTGCATATATCTGCTCTATGCACAGGAAAGATATTAATACATATTTTCATTTGGAAATTTGATAAGCTTCAAAAAGAATCTGGGAATATAGGACAAAAACAGAATGGATGGAGGAAGGGGAAAGAGGAGAGAGTTGAGAGGTAAGAACAAACACATTTCTTTTCCAGGAACTTTCCCATACTGTGTAGGGTATTATTTCCCTGCTGAGATCTTGTCATCTTTTCTTTTTACTTCATAAACTCTTCAGTCTATTCTAGTTGAATTTTCCTTTGACGGCCACCCAGAAGCTCTGACCTGACTGGCAATGGAGAGAACAGCTGATTTAAAGACTGTTTCAGAGAACTGTACGATGTGGTTTGTGCTACAGCATCAGGGATTTAGGTTGTTTAAATGGTAGAGATTACCACCCAAGGCCTGGAGTGAAAATAAGCTTTCACACCTTCATTTGACTTCTGCTCACCTACTGTCATTCTATTAGTATTAATGAGATGCTTCTCCAACAGAGAGAAATGTTTTTAATGGCTTGATATAAGTTAATATGTCCTTTGATTTACTTTCTGAACATGAGAGAGAGGCAGTGTTAATGTTTCTAAGCACAGCCTTGGGGATCAGACCCTTGGGTTCAAATCCTAGCTTGAACATTTATCTGCACTTGGACAAACATTTATCCTCTGTGTGCCACAGCCGAGTGACAGAAATGGGCGATGTAAGGATAGTATGCATTTCATCAGAGATGAGCTGTTAAACATGGGGAGCTGGGACTCTGAAGGATGCATGGGCAGTGCTCCATAAACATGGGCTGCACCACCATGTTCCTCTATATTCCATTCTCTCCTCTGTTTACTTTCATGAAACTCATTCGGGAGGATTAGAAATGCAATCTTTGGTGACAAAAGATTTTCCTCTCTAGAAAGCATATGCCAATGAGCGCTTCCTCTTCATGCTTAAAGCACCAGACAAGCTGAAAATGAGTAGTACTGGGTGGCTAACATTCTCAAGACTGCTTTGCTAAAACATTATTAGAGAGAAAACTATCTTTGTAGGCTTTTTTTGGGGGGAGGTGGGGATTAGGGGGACAAGTAATCAAACAATTGGGAATTTGATTAGGTCACCGTATCCTGGAGAAGTAAGACACTTGCTTGCATATGGCTTCAGAGTTGCTGGCAGCCATTTTGAAGCCAGGCCCAGTTTCTCCAGATGGCACCAGGTCTAAGGGACGTCACTGCTGCCACCAGCAAGCACACCACGGCTAGCTGCATGGGGAAGCCTCTTTGCTGGATCGTGCCTGTGAAGTCATAACCATTACTGCTGGAAATGCACAAACTTTGGTCAAGAAAATTGTTTTCTAAATTGATCTGCTTTAAAATATCTAGTATCTTTAGTTTTATGACATATTATTGTTCTGTTATATGTCTCAGAATTTATTTTTTTTCTCATTTACTAAGAGCTATAGTCAATAAAGTGATGGGTGCTATAATCTCAGAACAACATACTGTTTCTAGCATATTTGAAATTATTAAGGATGAAGAGATGAAAGCAAGAGATAAAATTGTTGAGTGGTATCTATGTGTCAATTCTGTTTAATCTTCTTAGTAGCTCTATGAGGAAACTAAGGGTCAAAGAGTCAATGACCTGCCTGACTAATCACACAAGTCCAACTCCATAGAATATGGAACTCCATATTTTTTTTTAAATATATATATAATTTTAGTTATAGATGGACACAATATTTTATTTTGTTTATTTTTATGTGGTGCTAAGGATCAAACCCAGTGCCTTACATGTGTGAAGCAAGCGCTCTACCGCTGAGCCACAACCCCAGATCTGGAACTCCCTGTTTATCTCACCTTCACCATCCTATATAACCCACCCAGTACTGAGTCTTGCAACTTTGAAAGTCACAGACCTAACCATGTCTTAGCACCTTCATCACCACTACCCTGGTCTAAGCCTCCACCATGTTTTGCTTGGATTATTATAAGAGGCTCTTTTTTGATCTCTCTGCTTCTGTAATTGTCCCTGGACAGTCTGTTCAGCACAGGGTACCAGAAGGATCCTCTCTCAATCAGAGCACAGCCCCAGAGCCTTCACACTGACATGAAAGAGGCTTCACAGTCTAGCTCCCCAAGTCCCCCACCTCATTTCCTAAATTCTGTATCTCACAAATGGTGCTCTCTTTGTGTTAATGCTAACATCTTCAGTTTTATAAATAATATTTGGATTTTTAGCTTATGGAAATGGGAAGCTAAACCTATGAAAATGTTATAAAGGCTCAGTTTCTGATAGCGAAAAGGCAAGATGGGGGTGATAAATGAGAACCATTTAGAGAGGAGAGAAACAATTTTCCTACACGTTAAAAGATATGAGCTATGCAGAGGGGTGGAAATGGGTTCCAGCAGCCTCACAGGAGAGAAAAAATAGAGAGATGCAACTTTTTAAATCTTTACACTCCGTAATCATTGAGTCCTCTATAAAAACATGTGGCATCTTGGCTACTTAATTCATGGTGGTAATCAAATGCATTTCCTCTCACCATTATGTGTACAAGAGCACGCCCTGCCTTCTCTGGAGCCTCCTACCTGCTTTATCTCTCACAGTACTTTATTCGGTAGGATATTTCTTCTTTATTTTGTTCTTTTTCTCTCATCCACTAAAACATCAGCTCCATAAGGACAGGGACTTGTCAGTCTTGCTCACAGTGGATCTCCAGTGACTAGAAAAGTGCCTAGCATGTTGGAAGTGACCACTAAATATTTGTTGAATGACTAAATGATCCGAAAGGAAATTGGAGTGAAAAGTGAGAGAGATGGCTGTGAACAGAAATGTTTAATTTCATCTAGACAAGATAAGGGAGTTTTTGAAGCTCAAATGTTGGCTTCATGGTAAAACTACAGTTAAAACCCCCAACTCCTTAACTTATAGTCCATTATCTTTATAATTAAACCAGCTGCCTTTCTACCATAGTAACTTAGCATAGTGATTTACTAGAGAAGTGTGTGTGAAAAAATTTCAAAAATCCCTTTTGGAGTAAAAATATTATTCTTGTTTTTATATTTAAATTTGGAGGTTCAATATTCAACATTGCACAACTTTTTAGATTGCCTTCTTCACTGAATATTTCACAGAGGAAGGAAACAGAATGTCCATGGCTCTCTCCAAAAGTATTTTCCTAAGAAAACATTAATGCAGTGTTGTACGATCTTATAACCTCTATACTGGTCAAGAGGACAATGGAAATAATATAAGGATAAATGAACATGTGGTTTTTTTTATTGGCCTGAGTTTTCTTTTTTTTGGGGGGGGGTTAATTAGTTTGATCTCATCATTCCACACTGTAATTATATATCAAAACATCACATTGAAACTCCATAAATATGTATAATTGCTTTTTGTCAATTAAAAATAAAATAAAGTAATTAAAAATTAGGGCATTTTTAGTATCTGGCTTTTTTTAATAAAAACAATTCAAATATAGATTTCCATTATGCAAAATATAGATTTCCATTAGATGTATTAAAACACTTGTTTTTTTTTTCTTTTATCCATGCATTCTTTTTTTAAACATTTTTTTAGTTGTAGATGGACACAATATCTTTATTTTTATGTGGTGCTGAGGATCGAACCCAGGGCCTCACACGTGCACAGCGGGCGCCCTACCACTGAGCCCCAGCCCCAGCCCCGCATTCTTTATTTTATTATTTTTTTATATACAACAGCAGAATGCATTGCAATTCATATTACACATATAGAGCAACATTTTTCATATCTCTGGTTGTATACAAAGTATGTTCACACCAATTCGTGTCTTCATACATGTACTTTGGATAATGATGTCCATCACATTCCACCATCATTTCTAACCCCATGTCCCCTCCCTTTCCCTCCCACCCCTTTGCCCTATCTAGAATTGTCTCTTCCTCCCATGTTCCCTACTCCACTATGAATCAGATTGTTAGTTTCGCTATACACGTCACCACCCTCACTACCACCATCAATTGAACACTTGTTTAGCTCCAGCGGTTGCCCATAATACCTAATAGGTTTGCTCTTTAATCCTCACTATCATCTACAGTCTCATGAGTACAGAAGCCCAGTCTCAGAGAGGACACGCGACACCATAGGAAGGTGACAGAAATACGTTCAAATTCAATTATCTGGATGCAAAGCCTCAATTCACCCTGCTATCTCATAAGATAATAAACCATTTCTCCAAGTTCTCCACAGCACCCCAGTGATGGCTCTACTACAGACACTTAAAGGTACTCAGAATGGTACTCAGAGTTGGAGGACACTTTCTAAGAGATCATCTTGTTAATCTCCCAGGAAGGAATCCATGAATGGTCATTCAGAAAACAACTTCTAAAAATATACTTTAGTGTTTAAAAGTCTAAAAATATCTTATTTCTTTAGAAGCAAAGCTGGTCAGAGAGTCTAGAACTTTTAATTTTCTGTCATTTTTTAAACTATGACACAACCCTTTTGTGTTGATTGATATATGGTGTGTATATGTCTATGTGTGTGATTATATAAATAATTTTTATTTTATAGAATTTTAATTTAAATAATTCTGTCTTCCACACAGATTGACCAAAAAAGTTGAAGTTTGATCTGAAGCGAAAAAAAATAATACATATATATATATAAATCATGTCCTCAACCCATCAGTCTTCCTTTTTTATACCATGTCAAATACTGCTGACAGGTCTACTTCTTGCTATGTGCATATTTGCATGTATATCTATATAAGCACACACATAATCCAGCAATGTTTATGTGACATAATCCTTTAGGTTTATCAGAATGGTGAATAAACACACTTAAATCTTTAGGTAAAGTTAATATTACGGGAAAATTGTAGTGACATTCACAAGTTCAAGTTTGCTTTCCAAAAATAATCATCCTGTAGACTGTAAAAAACACTGGCCCCAACCAAAAGATTATATACCAGGTAAGAATGCCAATTGCAGTTCACACAAAGCAATTACAGTAAAAGCTGTGAGTTTTACTGCTGCTTGGGGAATACTTTACACATTTACTTTTCCTCTCTGAAAGAAACTTGTACTAAGAAACCACTGCCTTCTCTATGCAAATGGAAAATGTGGGCTACCTGAGGAAAGGATAAAAATGCAGCTTAATTTCTCTGTATAAGCCTGGCCAAATAATTTAAAAAGTCCAACTGATGTGGAGGGAAAGTGAAATAAAAGTCTTTCCCTCCCTAAACTGTTTCTCCTTCCCATTTTCTTCCTTGAATATAATCCGATTCAGAGCAGGAACATACAGTACAGTTAGCATTCGACTTTAATTGCAATGAGGTGACAACATACTGGGTAATGAGTTGTTTATGAGTTGTAGATGTGTTTACAATGAGTTGACAATGTGTTGGATAAAGTGTTCTTCTAAAGTTGTAGATCTATTTACAGTGAGCGGTGGGGGATGTTCATTAGTTGTCGATTTGTTTGTTTACATTGTTTTCGATTTGCAATTGCTATGAAACAAATTGCACACTGATGAAGGATGATTGTTTGTGCGCCTTAATGATTTACTGTAGTAGCTTGTCTGAAAAAGTACTTAACTCTGCCTCATCTGTCAGTTTCTACTGCAAAAGCTCCTAGTCACAATAGTTTTATTAGCATAGCATGGACCATTTGTAAGAACATTATGGATCTAAGAAATCACAGGACTTTGCTATTTAGCCCGTTGTATTTGGGCCAGCAAACCTGAACTGAATTCTTTCTGCTGGGTACACATTTATATCTGTTAAGTTATAACATGATTAATAGTCAGTTCTCAAACTCCCAGCTTGAGGAAGAATTCTACAAATCCTTTGTAACAAAGGGGCTGCCAATTTTCAAGCTTATCTTTGACCCACTAACTTTTGTGAAAAAGTCTTTTAAAAAAAATTTGACTAACGTGACAGTTATGTTTAAATATATTTTATGAAATTCTCATAATAGAGGCCAAAAGAAAAAGCAGGGTTCCCATATTTAAAACCTTGCAAGTCAGGTCAATCTGCATTGGTATGTATTACTTCTGTTTCTTGGGTATTTGATAGCTTTTATTGATATAAGGGAAGAAATGAGAAAAAGAAACCAAACTCCACCCACATCTTCACCATCTCAAAATTTACTCTTATACATGAAATAGATGAACATATATTCACATTCATGAGCTCATGCACTTGTGTGCTGTGCCTCATTCACATTCTATCCATACATCATGATAAGCAAACCCATCTTGTAATAATTTGACTGAAAAAAGTTATGAGTCAGAATTTATGGCCCATGCCTAAAGAATCTTGTAGTCTTCAAAGCATGGAGAATTAAATAGTTAAATTCCTGAAGTCATAAGGGGGGAAGAAATAACCCTAAGAGAAGCCACTAAAAGCAAAACTAATGTGAGTTTAAAAATTGGTACCAAACACTAATTGCATATTCTAAAGTTTATGACATGTAATTTCTTATTAATTTTATAGGAGGATATAGATTATTGAATTCCCCTTTTTGCATATGAAACAATTGATACCCATAAAAGCTGAAGGGCTTTTTGAAGGTCATGCAATTAGAAAAGAGAAAAAAAAAACATAAATCTAGATGTACTGACTTAGATTCAGTGTTGTTTTTATCATACCAGAAATAAAATCTCCAAATATGAGTCAACACTTCTCCTTTCAGTTGACAAAAGACGTTGTGGAGATGCAGAGATTTTGTCCTCCCAGTACTGTGTTGTTATTGGCTGCAGTGCATTTACCTCCATTGGGGATTTCCAACTTATTGAAGAATAAGAAAACTTAATGAAATCCCACAAAATCAGGTCCTCCTTACTTTTAGAAGCAATCTGAACAGAAAGACTCCTACAAACTCTAATTTCCCTGCTGGTCCTTGAAGGACATATTTTGCTCCCTCATCTGAAGTTGGCTTTGTAGATATCATTGTTCTATGCCTGATGAGAAAAGGAAGATATTTTAATTGTGTGAAAACTATAAATTGATAGATACACTGAACAAGTATTTTTAAAGATATAACCAAAAATGTTATAAATGGCAAACTGGACTTTCGAAGACCTGGTAGGGGCTTTTCATTTATTAACATTTATGGTGCCAAAGCAAACAAAGAAGAGATTATATTTTTCCTCTCTTGATGTGCCGTTTACCACTGTGAGCTTGAAAAAATAAATTCTCAGTGCTTTCCAACATGCTGACCCTAAAACAAATCTGTCATTGGAATCTCAAGAAAAGGCACTGGATGAAGTGCTGAGGTGTTGCTTCCAGAGAGTCGTGTTAGCATATTCATGTTGGAAAGAATTTCATCTTGGAGGCTTCTGTTCATCTAACCAGATACTTTGCAAGTAAAAACGCATGAAATTTAAACCAGCTTTTCACATGGCCATTTTTTATGGCAGACCATTCCAGCAGTATAACAGGGGTAGACACCTATAAATGTATAATGTGATGAATTCAATTGTAATGCAGCCTGGATACATATGGAGGTAGTGTTTGCCCTTCAGTGCAAATCCATTTTTATGTCAAAAGGAATCCATTGAAATTAATAGGGCATTATCCAAGCAATAAGTAACACTGTATATACAATGCAAGAAATTCTAGCAGGAAGATACATTTTCTTTAAATAATGTGGAAAATAACCAGGCTAAGAAATGTAGGATAAATTGATGAACTAAGAAATGGTAAAACATCTGATTTTTTTTTTAAATAGGTGGATCAATAAAAGAGATCTTTAAATTTTTTTGGAATATCTACCAGCAAGATAAAATGTACTGTTTTCTAAAACTACATTGATTTTGGACACAGATTATTTTTTAAAATATTAGGAAATGCACCTATGGCACTGCACATCTTTCAACGATACAATGCAGCTTACTTTGATTTAAAAATTATTTCATCTACTCATTCATTTAATAAATATTCTGGGATCCTTCCACATGCCAAAAAAATCAAGTTAAGCAGAGAAGACCGTAATAACCACAACAGACATGGTCGTTATGTTCATTGTGTTAAAAGGTGAACTTTCCAGTCTCTGAATCTGTGATTTCTAAACTTTCCTCTGCTGCATTATTTTTTAATATTGAATTATTCTTTATGAGTCCCTTGACTACTTTCATATTTCACCTTCTTGTGCCCAGTGCTTCTTAAAAGTGATGATAAGCTCCCATATTTTGTTCTTCAAATAATTTTTTCTCATTTCTGGATTTTGCTCTTACATATACTCTGTTTTCCTTTTCTTAACCCCAAGAGGTATTTTCTGGCCATATGGAAGATAAAATGTCCAGTTCTCAGCAGGTACTCAATACATATTAATTTTTCCACCTCACCATCAATATGAACTACTGGCCTCTTCATTCCTTATGTACTTTTCAGAATTCAACAAAAAACCATTAAGTAGGGTTGGCAGCTGGGGTTGTAGTCACACACAATCAATAGTCCTTTTTCTTTGCTGTCAATACCAAATCATGGTAGCTACTGGTCAGAGAGATGTGGAATAACCAGATCCGGGTCACTGGATTGGGGGAATCTGAACACTATCTGTGTAGCAGTCGGTGTTCGGACATGGAAGAATGGGAAAGGCCAGTGGCTGCAGCAGAGTACTGAGTCCAGCTTTTTGTGGCATCAGCAAGGAGTGAAAGAGGAAGAACAGACCCCATCAGGAGACCCAAAGAAAATGAGGGAAAGCACAAAACATGAATTGGAAAGAAAAAAAAAAAAGCAAGTTGAAACAAGACCAAGAGCCTGGCGGAGTAGAGTTCTCTCAGCATAGGTATAGAGCATCCAGTGTATCAGAGCCCGTGGGGTTTGGAGAAGGATGGACAATCAGAGGCAAGACCACAGAAAAGAGATTCAAAGTGGTAGGACAATAGGTTATGACTGAAGGTCAATGAACACTTTTTTAAAATATATGAATGGGGCTGATAGGTGTGAACTGCGACAGAAGTGTCTCACTGCCTTCCTCAAAACCGATGGAGGCTGTTCCACAAGAGAGTGTAGTGACCACCACGTGGACTCTTCTGGCTATTTGAGCCTTGACCTCTCCCTTCAGGGCAGGTGCACAGAAATGAGGAAACTTGGAGTGAAAATATTTCAACCTTGGTGACCTCTTGCAATTTTTCTGAACTAATGATCTATCTTCAGCTGTTTTATTATATGGGGAGTTTGCTTTCTGAAGCCTTCAAACTACAAAATTTGTGGAGCCAAATGTCAGATATCTTATTTACAATGAAAATGATGATGTTCTGGGAAAAGTATAAACTGAACACAGCCCTGCTTCTTTGAAAGAGCAGCCATGTCACCTGCATTCCTGTGCCCACTGACTGAACAACAGAACCACTGTCTGCTCCAACCAGTTAGTGCTCAGAAATGCCCTGGCCGTGCTCTGCTCGAACACACAGCCATGCATTCGCTCCAGCTCTCAGACTCTCATGAGGCTGTGAAAGAAGTTCAGGGGGCTACACAGGGCAAATAAAAGGAAGAATTATTCACTTATAATAAAATGATGATGTTATGCCCATCCCCAAAGTGTCCACGAGCAGGACACAGTTTACAAGGGCAGTACATTTGCATGAAGCTAGAAAAAAGCCAAGGATGGGTCAGTTTGGAAGATGGCAACTTATTTTTTTTGTCTTAAAATTTTATTAGAAACAGAAGTGATTTTCCTACTGACTGGGATTTTGGCAAGCTTAATATGTATGGAGGAAGAGAGGAAGGATCTAGCTCACAGTTCCCCCAGATGGTTAGAGAACCTGTTCATGGCTTTGGTTTTTCAAAAGTATGCTCGATAATTCCATGGAGATCTTGCAAAAATAATGTGACCTTGGCTCCACCTTGAGTGGATTAGAGTCATTTGACTTGGACTTTGCTTCAAGTATCCACAGTTTTGGAAAAGCAATGGGGTACTGTGGATCATTTTGTAAGAAACCTGAGCTTAGAGTCCATGTAGAGTTGACCTTGACCTCCACCCATCAGTAGTATGGAGCAAAACCCTCACTGTGCTTTGAAGAAATTTTCTAAGTTTCACCCCTGGGTATCATAGAGAAAATCTTTAGATATCCTCTTTAAGAAAGAAGCCATCAAGAAAGAAGCCATCCAGAAACACAAAGATCTTTATCAGTGAGTCCATTGTTCGATTGCTTCCTAGATGTATAGTGATAGCAAATCCGAACTGGGGAGTAAAGGCTGAATCTATCATCTTACCCCTACAGGGCTGGAAACTGCAACAAGTAGAATAAAAAGGCCAAGTAGACTATCAGGGATTTTATTGAGAAGAGAAGAGATACCTAGAAGTGGAACAGGCTATTTATTTGAATTTTCCTATACCCTTTAAATATCAGCTTTCTCAATGTTACTTTTCAGAGACTGTGACCTTTTAAAAAGTGAAAAGGCACCAAAATGCTATACACTATATTGAAGCAGTTTATCAAAATGTCACCCAATAGTTGATGCCAATTGCTAACAAGATATTGTGTTTCCTTATTTAATTGGCCAGCTTACCTAATTATGCTGTCTTTGGAATTCTACTGATAGGCTTTTGCAGAGGGAGGAAAAAGCACTATTTGAGGCACATACACATAAATACATAAAAAAGGGAGATAAATTAAAGGGATGAGAGTGAATTTTAGATAATAAAGTTTACTTGTTGTGTAGGTCCCTAATTTGTACACACACCTCTATAACATAGCTAACACTTAGCTGGCTAATTGCCAATTACCCTCTATGTTATAACCATCGAAAAGTTACCTTGGCATACAGCTCAGCAGAACAAGAGGAAGTGTCCTGGAAGTTACTCATAAAATGTGAATACCACATGTCAGAGTCAGTGAGCTTTGGATGAACTATAAAGGGTTTTCATTATTTAGGTCTATGAAAGCAAAGGAAACAGAAACATATCCAATAATGTAAAGCAACGGAACCAGGAAATTTATAAGAAGGTTTAATCTGTGGGTTTAATTTAAAATATTGGTCCGTGTTCAAACTGTGACAGTAAAAACATTATCCCTGGCTGTGGTAGTGATCACTCAGGGGTCAAGAAGAATAGGATGTCAAACATCCCAAGGTTTTTAGACAAAGGACTTCTAATGAGTCCCTTCCCCTTAAACTTTCCTTTTTCGTCTCTTATGTGGACATGAAAGACAAAACCTTAACACATTCCACAATCAATGGAGAGGCTGCCCAGTGCCACTTATCTTAAATATTGTATTAATCTTATTTATTACCCCTGGGCTGGAGCTATAGATAATTAAGTGGGCCTTGGCCAATCCATGTGGTTTAAGAATGCTTATTAATAAAGAAATTCCAAAGTCCAGTCAAGTAGAGGAGGAAGAATGGGAGAGAGAGGGAAAGGGGAAGGGAAAAGGGGGAATCATGAACTGAAATAGATTTCCATGCATCTACGAGTTTGGTCGGAATGAACCCAAGTAGTATGTAAAACCATAAAACTATAGTAATAATAACAACAGCAATAATAATAATAATAAAGAAATTTCAAATCACAGACCAATAATCACCATGATACCAAAACTCACCTCCCTGAATGCTCTCAGCAAGGTATTGCTCAGCTTTAGGAAAGACCAGTAATATCAAAGGTAGAAAAAACAATCTTAGGTTCTGTCCACAGTAGGTTTGGAGAACTTTTAGGATTATCTCAAACCAGAGGTTCTGTGGAAGAAGTCTGGGCATATTAGTCTGAATTTTCTCAGTAGGTTTAGCTCCAAGACTTTTGAGTACAGTTTTACAGGGTGTGCTCTGCTCAATTCCAGGAACCAAGATGCATGTGGGCCACCTCATTGAGTGGTGAAGTTTTGAGCTGAGTAACACATCAACCCAGTTTATTTCATTTCTGAAACATTTGTGGTGGAGAACACTAAGAGAAAATTATATAAGAAAATGAATCCAGTTAAAATTGTTTAGAGTGCTAAATTAATTATGCAGTAACAAAAACAACAATTGTCTAAAAGACTAGAAGCTGAAAACATGGGCCCCTGAGACCACTGCACAACTTATCCCATCTTCCTTTATCTGGAAGGTATGACAGATGCTTAGAACTCACACTGTGATTTTTGTCTAAAACTATCTAAAAAGGTCTGTTACTTTGAAGTTCAGCATTTTATTTAAACTTTTATTTTTTTCTTTCTGTTTCCCCCATGAGAATAGCTGCATTTTCAGTTGCCCTGTAAGGAAGAGAAATGTTATTTATTAATTTATAAAGCAATTTATAAAACATGAAGATTTATGAATACTATTATAATACGATGATCATTTACATAATTTTGGTTCTAAAAATGGTGAATTTATTCAACATGGACTTTTAACTTGGCCTGGGAGCAAAATGACAGTTCTTTCTAACTAAAATATGTAGTGCAACCCTGCATGCTACTGTCTTTTCTAAGACTAATAAAAAGTATAGGTGGCTCACTTGATTATTTTCAAATACCCAAATTAACCACTAAAGAAGCTTGAGGAGTAGCTATTAAAGGAGAAAGTCAAGAGCAATATGGTTAACCTGACTTACCCAATGAAATGCCAACCTCCTACAGACTCTGGGGGTGTGAATGAAATGAATCCTCTGTGGCACTTAGAGGACAGAGTTATGGACTGAACGTTTCCCCCTCCATCCCCAGATTTAAATGTTGATGCACACCCTGCCCCTCTGTTTGGAGATAGGGCCTTTAGAAGGTGATTTAAGGATAAGGAGGTCATTCCATGGGACCTGAATCCAATAGGACTGTCCTTATAAGAGGAGGAGGAACAGACATCAGGCTGTGTTCTCACAGAGGAAAGACCAGGAGAGGACACAGCAAGACAGTGACCGAGGAGAGGCCTCGGGAGAAACCAGATTTGCCAACCCTTTGATCTTGGACATTCAGCTCCCAAAACTATGGGGAAATAAGCAAAATGTAAGAAATAAGCCCTTTCCTGTCAGAAATGATATGGAATGTAAATGGATTGAGTTCTCCAGGTAAAGGGACAATTTGGCAAAACGGATGAAAAACATGACCCAGATAGGCTGTCTATAACAGATTATATTGAGTCAAAAGGGACAAGTAGGTTGATTCTGGAAGGATAGAAAGTCATGACAGCCAAAATGTAATCCATGGCTGCCCTGCTACCTAGTGGGTACTTTTCAGACCATGTTGACACCTGGCTAGAAGCAACTCCAAGTCCATCAACTGATTAATGAGTAAGCAAATATTGTATATTCATGCAACAGCAAATTATTCAGCCATATACAGAAATGAAGCACTAATTCATGCTACGGCATGAATTAACCTTAAACATTATATCCTAAGTGAATACAAAAGTAATCACGTAGGATCCCATTTAAATGGAAATATAGAGAATTAGCCATATCCATACAGATAGAAATCAGATTCATGGTTGCCAGACTTCTTAATGAATGTGGAGCTTCATTTTGGGATGATAAAAGTGTTCTGGAACTAGACAATTGTAACATTATAGATAAACTTAAAGTCACTGAATTGTACTTTTCCCCATCCTAGGGATTGAAATCAGGGCCTTACATGCCAGGCAGGCACTGTACCACTGAGCTACACCCCCAGACTCAAACTGTACATTTTAAGATGGTTAAAGTGGTGAATTTTATGTTGTATGAATTTTAATATGATCCACATAAATATAGCTATAACATGTGTAATGCAATTAGTAAATACATGTATATAAAATACAATTTAGCCTCTCTTAGCTTCTTTAGTTCTCCTCTTCTTTCAATACATTACTTTATTCTTGATCAACATGTCCTGGAAAACAACAACCATCATATAATATTATTATATTATAATTTGGGGAACTTACTCTGTACCATCCAATCCCAACAATCCTAAAAATAGATAATAATATGCCCATTTTATAGACAACAACATTGAGTCAAGGTTTGACACCAGTGAGCAGAAGGACTAGGATACAAACTAAGATATAAGCACTTTCTTAACCATTTTCTATAATACTTTTCCCGTGAAAGAGGTAGAGTAATATAATCGTGACTTTTTATATTTTAATATTCTTCACACTATCACCCTTTACATTTCTAAGGTTTGGGTCAAAGAATAATTTAAGAGATAGATACCAAGATATGTATAATGTCATCACCAAATCATATTTGTGTGTCAGAGGGTAGGCACTGGGGACTGAACCCAGGGGTACTATACCACTGAGCTACTTCCCTAGCCCTTTTTATTCCTAATTTTGAAACAGGGTGGTTTTGAACTTGCCATTCTCCTTCCTCGGTATCCAGAGTAGCTGGGATAGGTATGCACCTCTGTCTTTGTCACCAAATCATCTTTGGAGCAAGTTTGCACACAAATGGTCAACCACATCTTTGAGTGGGCCCCTTTCCTTGGTACACATTTTGGGGATGAGGTGCCCTTTGTTCCAATGGCTATGAGATTTCAATAGCCTTAATCTAGGGGACTGTGGTGGGGGAAATTGTCAGGGATCTTATTGTTTTTCACAAGTTGTTCCTGGAGTCTCCAGCCAGGAATTCCACAAACCTCCACCATGTGTAAGAGAAACATGGAGACATAAACACCCAAAAGAGAGTTATGGAAGTGTAGGGTGAAAAACAGGAGACTCTGATTTTAAAAGAATGAAACACACTGAGACACACATTCTATATAAAGAAATTATTGTGCTTTTTAAGTATTAGAGGAAATATCAAGGCACAGTGAAAATCAAAGTCAGGTTCTGAGCCAGTGGGGCTGAAATAAAGATGAGGCTTAGCCACTGAGTAGCTGCATGACCTTGAGTAACTTATCTAACTTCTGTGTTTCCTCAGTTATAAACATGGGAGAACAGCCTCCTCTTAGGATTGAGAAGATTAGAAATCATAGGGATCCAAACTCAATGGCTGGTATAAATATGCTGTTACCCCTGGGACAGTATCTTACAAAAATAAAAGTCAGAGTCATCAAGAACCCATCCTCAACTTAGATTCCTTCTCAAAACATGAGGCATGAAGGAGGAGACCTGTAATGAAGTCTTGTTTCCATGGGAGGCACAGAGACGAGGCTGAGGGACACCTTATAAGCATACCCAGAAGTAACTAACATCTAGAGAAGTGGAAGATAAATGCTAAATAACTAATGTGCAATAACTGCTTTCAGAGTAGCTATGGCCAGAGACTTGAGAAGGGCTTCCTGGAAGAAGTGGAGAACTGAGATGGCCCAAGATGCCAAGTGTCATGGTTGAGGACCAAAATGGAGCAAATACTAAGAGGCTGAAAATCAAGAGCCCTGGGTAGGTCAGTTTGGATAGAATTTAAGATTTGCACACAGAAGATAAAGAGAAAAAGAGGAAATGCATTTTATTGCAAAACTCTGGAGAGATTTGTCTTCTTGATAAAGCTCAGGCTTTGTCTAAACATCTAGGTTGAGAGTTTAAGCCTCAAGTGATGGGGAGGAGACAGAAGGGTGAAATGACCATCGCACAGAGCACACTTTAGTAACTCAGGATCCTGCATGATCAGGCCCTCCCAATAAGGATGCACAAATCAAATTTCTGTAGGTCCCAGGAATATATTTTTAATCCTGCAACGTGTGACTCAGATTAGAATTCAACAAATAAATTGGGTGCTGAGTCAGAGAAGACTCTGTCTGGACACAGAAATAGTCTCCTCCCTCTCTGAGCTTTTTTTTTTTTCAGCAAATATTCATAATTGTCTTGCATGTTTTTATTCATGAGCCACAATTGGCACCTGTCTGAAATCCTGGCCATGTCTCTGTCATTCTTAATGATGCAGTAGAAGTGAACATTTACTTTGTAGAAATCCATAGTTAACCTCTCTTCACTGCTCTGCTTCCTGAAAGTATGTCCGTCAGATAAGCATGTTGCTCCAGGGGACTTAATGAAAATACCTGATGAAGTAAAATTTAGAATTCAATTCCTCCCACTTGGTCCTCTTCTCTGCTTATTTCCTGCCCAGGCGTCCTCCTTCATTTGTTTTGGCTGTCCTTATCATTACTAATCCAGCTTCTGCAGTCTTTCCATGTACACAGTTCATAAGCCAACTACCCGGTTTCCATACCTATGGGGAGAAAGCAGGAGTACAAATAGCCCCAAAGTCATTGGCTGCCAGTTTTGGAATGTCATGTTATTTCATTAAAAGCAATCCTGCTTCTTACTTTTATTTTACCATATGCTGGAAAGTGGGACAGTGGACCAGGTTGATCATGTACTCTGAGAGGCGGGGTGGACCACCTGTGTGTGAACAGTTTGTCATAAGTAAATCACTAGGTAACTAAGTAGATATTTAAGAATTGATTGGAAACTCAGAACAAGGAGAAATTTTAGTAGTAATTTCCAGATGATTTTATTTTCTTTTTTGAATAGTTAAAATACATATTTGTTCTTTGCCTCTCAAAGCAAAATGTAATAGAGTGTCAGTTCTGACATTTTGCACCTAGGGAAAGACCAAGGAATAGACATCAACATGTGTCTTCTCAGCCGCCCAAGAGTTGCTCATATGCACACTACATGTGCTCTTCAGATCACCTTGTCCTACCTGAGTCAGCACAGCATTTTTCCTCTAGGAGCAACTGGAACCCTCAGTTATCCAAAAGTTATCTAAACTTCAGCTCAACTTATGTTCTTTTCCCTCTTTAGTCATGTGAAAGTATCCCCCTTGCCCAACCAAACAATTTTTAATTTTATTTTATTTATTTATTTTTTTAGTTCTTGATGCACCTTTATTTTATTTACTTCTTTGTGGTGCTGAGGATTGAACCCAGTGCCTCAGAAATGCTGGGCAAGTGCTCTACCATAGAGCCACAACCTCAGCCCCAAACATAAGTTTAAACTCAGCAAATGTCACTATAATGTTTCAGAAGAAAATAAAAAGCATTCAATACGTGATCATGGTGTACATCAGCCAGGGTCCCAGGAAGATGCAGATGGCAAAAAGTGGATTATTAGAGTGTAGTTCAAGGTGAACTTAGATGGGTCTTAAATATCCCCCAAAGGCCCATATACAAAAGGCTTGGTCCCCAGCCTGTGGCACTCTGGGAAGATAGTGGAACCTTTAGGGAGTAGGGCCTAGTAGAAGGAAGTTCTGTCACAGGCATGCCCTTGAGGGGACATTGGGATCCCAGCCCCACCTCTTCTTTCTCTCTCTGCTTCCTGTCTCCCAGGAGGTGAGGAGCTGCTCCTCCACATACTCCTGCCAGGATGTATGTTGTTGCCTCAGGTCTAAAGCAACAGAGGCTGAGAGACCATGGAATGAAACCTCTGAAATAAGGAGCCAAAGTAGACTTTTTCTCCTTTTAAGTTATTCTTGTGGTGGAAAGTAACTAACAGCTGTGACCAAGGTTTAAAGAATGGTTATGGGATAAAGCAGCATCAAGTAGTATCAATAGAATAGCAAATATTCCCAATGCTTGGTACGTAGGGCCCAGGGGAAATGGCTGTGATGAGAGGCTGGTGAAAACTGAAGTCATAGGAGAGAGGCCACCTGGCAGAGCTTTGGCTTTAGGAGGGCAAAACCCTTTGCCTTCCAGTCTTGGGTCGGTATACAGCTTTTCCTACCACATTGGTGGAAACCAAGAAGCAGCTTGAGTTAAGTGAGGCAGCATAAGGAGGGCAGCCTCCTGGGGCTCTGAGCAAGCCAGAGAAGGGTAGAGACTGGATCTGGAGCAGCAGATGGAGGAGCAAGGCAGAGCCATGGAAATCCAAAGGCCATGGAAGAGCACAGAAAATTATTCCCTCCTCAGAAGGATCCCTTATGCTTTTTTTTTTTTTTTTTTTTTTTTTTGGCTGTCCTTATCATTACTAATCCAGCTTCTGCAGTCTTTCCATGTACACAGTTCATAAGCCAACTACCCGGTTTCCATACCTATGGGGAGAAAGCAGGAGTACATCCCAGCCCTTTCATTTTGAGAAAGGGTCTTGCTAAGTTGCTTAGGGCCTTGCTAAGTTGCTGAGGCTGGTCTTGAACTTGTGATCCTCCTGCCTTAGTCTTTGAAGTCACTGGGATTACAGGTGTGTGCCACGGTGCTCAGCAGTATCCCATTGTCTAATGTAGAGTCCTTCTCCTTTTGATGGTGGCAACAAAAATTCATATTTTTCAATTCACCCCTTTACTCCTTCTTCAGGTCAACTCATTGCTGCTCACCTTTCTGTAAAAAGATCTTAATATAATCGATAATTTTCTTCTTGTCTAAATTCATCACATTTCTGGGCTAAGTTTGAGGTTGGACTCTCAATACCCAGATTGGGCTTAAGAATTCAAGAATTCTTAGAATTCTAAGTCTCTTAGAATATTTTTCTGCATACAGCTGCCATAAATGTTTTCATTTATCTCATTTCATGTTCAGATTATTCCTATGTTCTTGCAAGGGGCCAGGGTTCAGAAGAGATTCTTTTCTTCTTTTTTTTTTTGTTGGCATTCTTATATACTTCCCTTTTCCCACTTAATAAATACATGACATGGCATGACTGAGTCAATAATAGTACTGAATTCAGAGTAGGTATACTTGGCAAACATTGTTCTATGTGAGAAAAAAAATACAGTTGATAGTTAAGAAGTTGAAGTTTACAATGATTCAGAAAGCTGAATGCTACTTAAAACAATGCAAATCAAAGATGGAATGGGATTAGTTGGAGAAAAGATTTGGATTTGGGACGAAAAAACATATGTTCTGGGAAAAAGAAGAGAATTTGGCATGCAAAGTCAACATAAAAATTGTGTACACTGGATTGTAATAATTTGTTAAGGCCAGACTATGTAATTTAGATGAGATAGTACAAGCACAAAGAAATGCATGGAAAAAGGCAGTTCAAGGAAACTTGTTCATGTTTAGAAGCATAATGCTTTGGTTCTAACTTATAGCCAATGTAGAGATGGAAAGATATGGTTCTCTTTGTTTGGTTGATACTAAAATGAAATAAGAGAAAATGACTGCATGATATCAAAGGAAACAAAAAAAGAGCCCAGCTCTAAAAATAAATTTTATTTATTATTTATGGGAAATTAAGGAGGAATGGCAAATTGTGGAGTGCAAAATGGTAACTTTAGTGTCTGACATGACCACCTTTTGGTTTTGATATTTAATAGAAATTAACTTTCCAGTGGAGAGTGAAGCTTTATAACTGTGAGAGAATGTGTTATCAAGCAGACAAAATAAAACTTGTACTGTGTTTCTTCTGAGTGGATGAATTCCCTAAAGCATAAAAGAGAAAGAACCCCATAAGTATGCCTAGGAGTTACCAACACTCATGGTAAAGAGAAATCAAAGACTAGCAGTCAGAGAATTAAGGTCAGGAGAGTAATATATCTCAGAAGTCAGGAGTAGAGTACAATGTCAAATGCCCAGAAGAAAAAAATCACTGGTTTCCAAACATTAGACCATCAATTCAAGGTAAGCTTTCATGTTTGAAGATTCTGTTCTCTGTTCCTATACTAAATACAATAATATGATTTCCAAAACCTGTTTGATATATGTAAAAGAATTAAGTCCATTCAAAAGTTACTTGGATAAATCTATTATACCAATACTCCATATGGATCTTACATTACAGAGTCTATATAAGCAATTAAATTATCTTGGACTCTGATAAAATTAATGCATTTTTTTCTGAATAAATTTAAAATGTGATATGTTATAACTTGAATACTTTTAATGTAAATAATGATCATAAGTGAGAACTATATATTGAATGATTTTTTTTCTGCTGTGGTGATTATATGAGATACCTCATCCCTTTTAGCTTTTGCCAGGGCAAATTAGACTAGAGTTTGTATATGTTAGTGAGATATGAGTGTCTGTGTGTATGTGTATGTGTGTTAGATCATAAAATGGAAAATGTAGTATTTCTCTTATTAGAGAAAAGGTCTTGAACATAAACAGTTGTAATGCCTTTCCAAGTCTTTATTCAGAGAATGTTTTCTATTAAATTTTTGATGCACATCTTTCTCTGTGGGCTTTGCGGGGAGAAGACCCTTCATAAGGTTTCCCAGAACCCTGTTGCCATAAATAGTAATACAGATGTAAATGGGATCAAACTTCATTTTTAAAACATCAAAGGCCATATCAGGAAGCCAAGTGATGTCAGATTATTGTTCAGTATACTAAATAAATACCCATTGTAAAGTACAGAGCATTAACTGGAATTGCTGCGTCAATGAGAGCAGTAAGTGATATTCATTAACTTTCCCAATCTCTAATATGGAAAACAGTCTAAACACAAGGCTGGAGTAAAACTTGTTTCTAGTCAGGTTGAATTAAGGGTAGATATATGTATCCAAATATACAATTATGGGGGGAAGCCCAGTTACATGCTTCTGAATTTATTAGCTGGTAAATGTCAATCTTTTATTACATTTAAAAATAGATTTAGGGAAGTTAGAACACAAACTATTAAGAAAAGAAAGTTTCTAGACAGTATTATTTCCCCTTATTTTTTACAATTTAGAAGCATAGCTCTAGTTCTTCACCTAAAGTTATATATTCTACTTGACAGATATTTACATTCTTCATTACATGTTAAAATTGATTTTTGTTTTCTTTTGAATTTTGTAAAATTCAAATAAAACACAGTTAAAAGGAAACAGATTTGTCATCTTGGAAGACTCAGGATTTTTTTTTCATTTTGAAAAGAATGTGAATTTAAAATTGTCAAGAATAAAAGTTACTTTCTAATGCACTGTATTCGAATTTATGGCCATTTTCCTTTTTCCATAAAGAAAGCAGCCATTTTCATTTATAAAGTTAAATTGCTATTTTGCTGCTTTGTAATGTATCAATATGGCTAGTTTGTAAAGCAATTTGGCAATACATCAAGGGCCTTAATAAAGTTAATTCTCCTTGACTCAGGAATTCTAATTCTTATAGAATTGGAGAAAATACTCCTCAATGATTAGTTCTAAAGCAATAATCTTCAACTTGCAAAATGCTTTCTATGCAGGTGTTTATTACAGCTCTATAGTTTTTTTAAAAATATAAGGAATAGCACAAATAGCCAGTGAAAGAATAATTAACTATTAACATAGACTTGGTGGAATTGTATCTGTCAATAATTACTGAGTTTGGAAACTAGGCAATAGATGATAAGTGCTACAATTTTATAATATTAAATGACAAAAACAATATAAGTTAGCACTCAAGCCAATGTCTCCAAATATATTTCTTGAATAAACAAATGAATGAATGAGTTACTGAATGAATAGACTCTAGTCATATCTGGCACATTATTTTTCCTGGGCTCTTCCATCAGTAGAGTTAGCATAAATAAGCACTAACTTGCTGCATGACAGTTGGGGACAACTACCAAAATGATATTTGCATAAAAAGAGAAAAAAAATTGTCAAGTTCATTACACTTCTTCAAGCTGTAATATAATTTTAGGACTCATTTTCATTGCTAATATAGAATTTTTCAAACATTGATTAAGAAGTTTTATATGTATTTCACAATTGATAAAGAGAAATGTTATCAATGCCAGTAATAATAAAATGATGAATTATTAATAAAGATAATTTTTTAAAATTTCCAGAATAAATTCCAAAGTATCTTTCACACATTTGCCTATAAGTTAGGCAACTACTTAAATAACTTTCTTTAGATATAAAACTTACTAACAAATAATATTTCAACTGAAGACCCTCTAGAATCACCCCTGCACTGAGGCCTCTGAGCAGGGTAGACAGGCCCATGGAGATCGTTGATGTGAGAGGTGTGGTGTCCCCTTACAAACACTTCTCCAGCAATGACTTTTACACACTTTATGTTTTTTTGTTAGTTGTCTGTGTCTGTTAAAAGCCATGATTCTTGCTAGATGATACTTGTATTGGCCTGTTGTGAATAACACCTGTCTAACTGATTCTCACTCTTCTGTGAGAAACATGAAAACATTTGGAAAAATGTCAAGTAGTCTAGAGATTCGAACAATGCCTGAATATTCTATCCAATCAATATTACATCCGAGTAAAAATTGAAACGATGCAGTTTTTCCGCAATGGTCATTTTTTGTTTTCTGGAGTATTAATATTTTAATTTCAAAGCAGTCTCAAAAATATGATTATGCACACGACCAACTTAGAGCTTACTCTCTTATTTGAATTATCACTAGAGTGACAGTATAATTTTTAAAAAAACAGAAAAATTTGAGATCTAAAAACAAAAATATTAATTATTTAAGGATAATAAACAGAATATTCTAGAGAAAGAAGACACATGGGTTATCTTAATTAGGACGGTTGACATGTCTTTACAGAAATGTTAGATTGCTTATTGAAAAGCATTTTTGTCATGTTGATAAATCTACAATGAAAATGAAAACTTGAAGAATAATATTTTTTCCAAGCATCTATCTGGTTTAACTACTTACTATTTTTTTTTTTAAAGAGAGAGTGAGAGAGGAGAGAGAGTGAGAGAGAGAATTTTTTTTTTTAATATTTATTTTTTAGTTCTCGGTGGATACAACATCTTTGTTGGTATGTGGTGCTGAGGATCGAACCCGGGCCGCACGCATGCCAGGCGAGCGTGCTACCGCTTGAGCCACATCCCCAGCCCAACTACTTATTATTATTTGCTGTTATAATGATGATTATATAGAATGCTCTATGACAATATACCAAGTCCACCTGTAAGTGAATAATCATTCAAATCATGAATTCATAAAAATCAAAGAAAATATCTTAGAGCTTGTCTTGTCAAACATTTTAATTTATGGATAAGAAAACTGATATTGAGGAAGGCAAAGTACATTGGCCAGTATTGTACAGTCAGTTAATTGCAGAAACAAAGATATCACAAGTGCCCCACTTTTCAGTTAACACTTATCAAATTGTAAAGCAGCATGCTACTTTAATTACTTAATATCTGTAATTTCTTTAAAAATGTTATTTAGGACAACTTCTTATAAACAGAATAGAGTAGCTTATAGCAGATCCACATTCCCATTAAGAACCACTGGGAAAGTCTTACATAATAAAATCTGTGAAAACCATCAAAGTGCTGCTGAGATAATTAGGACAAGAAGAGGGAAAGTGTTCAGAGCTGGGCAACTATGAAAAAATAAGTTTGTGTTCCATGAACATTTATTTCCTCTTGAGGCTTTTGTTGATTCTAGACTAGGGTAAAAACAGCTGAGAAGCAAGGTTTTGCCTAGAGAGCCACTGATGGGACACTACAGGGATCAGTGTTAAGAGACAAGAGACAGAATTGGAAACCAGAGGATCAAAGTGGGAAGTGGTAGGGAACAGGACCCTGACACACTGCTGTTCTTGCCCTCAAGGTATTTGCTGAATTCTGAAGCTTTAAGGGACAGGAACCTATGATACTGATCAGAAGAACTATCTTGTAGCAAGAGAAGGAACTTTTAATAGTCTCACCTTGCTGAGGAGAATATTGAGTATAGGAATCCACAAAAAGCCATCCTGGTGAATGTATCAGATCCTAGAATAAAAAAGTTGATCTATGCACTAAGAACAAGGGTGAACTAGGGGAGGCTTGAGCCTTACTAAGCCTGCAATCTTGTCGTGGCTCAGCTCAATACTTGATTGGAATAAATAGAGAAACCTCTACTTGCCTCCTAGAGAAAAAGATGACCTCTGAAAAAAGATGGCAGCTGAGGTCTTTTATAATTTCTTTTAAATACAGTATCTGTTTTTTCAATCAAAACATAGTCATGTCAACATGCTAAGGAAGAGGAGGACCATACCAAAAAAGAAAGAAAAACTTAAAAGAAGGCAAAACATCCAAGTCATCCAGATACTTAAATTTAAAATCAACGATTTTAAAATAAACAATTGTATGTTCAAAAATTGGAAAAGTAGATCAATAGAAAATAGAGAATTTCAGCAGAAAATTAGAATTATGAAATGATATTTGAGTTCTGGAATTAAAATGCAGCGGAAAGTAAGTGCCTAGATCTAATATCAAGATTAAACACAATAGAAGTCAAAAATTAGTGGCTTGGTAGATAGGTGAATAAAAATATTCAAACTAATGAACAAAGAGAATAATGGGGTAAAAAGCACAGGAGACATGAAGGATATAGAAAAACTTCTTAATAGATTATACATTAGAGTCCCGGAAGGATAGAAGAGGATGGAGCATAAAAAATATTTGAGGAAATAATAGCTGAGCCTTTTAAAAACTTAGTCATTTTAATAAGAATTAATATCAATATATTTGTATGTGAGAACAGAGCACATACAGAAATGTTTAACCATCCAGGAATGTTTAACAATAAGACTCCTTAGAACACAGGCCCTCCTTCCTGAAGTTTCTTGTTTCTTATGAGAACTTCATCAGACCATCTTTGTGTAAGTGACTATCCACCATAATCCATATTCACCACTGTCTTCCTGTGGACCACATGTATGAAGGATGTATTCAGGGGTTCTATTTTCAAGGTTCAAATGATCTCCCTTCCCCTCATGGTACTTGACCTTTTCACTATTATAGTCGTTTTGGGGAATTAAAACATTATTTTCAAAGTCCCTAGTTAAATAAGTAACAAAAATATTAATCTTTCTGCATTCAAAATGTGGAAACCAACTTACCCCATATATATTTTTGTTTCTAGATTACCAGCCCCCAACTAGGGATCAGCATCTGTTTATCAGGGAAAACATTTGGCATTTGTTTTTTGGAGGGATTGGCTTATTTTACTTAGCATGATGTTCTCTAATTCCATCCATTTACCTGCAAATGCCATAATTTCATTCTTCTTTAAGGTTGAGTAATATTCCATTGTGTATATGTACCACATTTTCTTTATCCATCCATCTTTTAAAGGGCATCTACATTAATTTCATAGGTTAACTATTGTGAATTGAGCTTCTAGAAACATTGATGTGGCTGCATCACTGTAATAGGCTGATTTTACATCCTTTGGGCATAGACTGAGGAGTGGGATAAGTGGATCAAATGATGGTTCTACTCCAAGTTTTGTAAGAAGTATCCATACTGCTTTCTAGATCGGTTGCACAAATTTTCAGTCCTACTAGCAATGTATGAGTGTGCCTTTTCCCTCCACATCCTCACCAACATTTATTATTGTCTTTATTCTTGATAATTGCCATTCGGACTGGAGTGAGATGAAATCTTAGAGTAGTTTTGATTTGCATTTCTCAAATTGCTAGAGATGATGAACATTTTCCATATGTTTGTTGATCAACTATTTTTTGCAGTATTATTTTTAGAGGACAAAAACCTCAATGTTCAACATGGCCAACTCTCATTGAGTGTAAAAACTACATCTCAGACTAGAGGAAACAACCTATAAACAAGAGCAGATATGGACAAGGCTATGTGGGGGCAGATGAGAAGAGGAAGGAATAGGCATCAAAAGCAATCTTCTGGATACTTTCTTTTTCTTTTGTGCCAGTTTTGGCCCTGACCTTGATTTGCTGATTTCAAAACAAACTATGAGAGAAAAAAGCAGGAAAGCCTGATGGCCTGTGGTCATCTGTGGGTAAAGCAATGGGCTGGTGACCACCTGATACTCTGCCAATACACAAAGTGAAAGATCCTGTCTATTTCATAGAACAATGCAGAGGAACTCAAAGCTCCCTTATGCGTATGTGTTATAATCATTTGCAGTGCATATTTTTTGTGCTATTAGTTACATAGCATTATGCAGGAACAAAGTGGTCGCATAAATTTTCTAAAAAGACCTATTTTAACTTGTTATATAACCTTGCCATGGCTTTCCTGGTCATGGCAACTTGAGGACCTGGTGGCAACTTTTTGTGTCTATTTACATTTATCTGTATGCTCAGTGCTTTGGCAATTTCCTGCACTTAACAAACTTATTTGTGATTCAGACTATGATTAGCAAAAGCTCAGGATCCTACTTCTGCTCCTGCCACTGAAGGAGGTCACTTCAGACCATAGTCCTTCTGAGAAGTCTAGAAACTCTTGGCAGAAGCACTGCAAACCCCGCCCCCTGCTCCCCATTAACACTAAAATAAGACTATAGTTCCTGAAATTGTCCTGCTCAAGTCCTCTCCAATACAAACCAGAACTCTGACAGCAACTCAAACTCCCAGAAAATGCTGGAGCCATTTCTGGACTCAAAATGTAATTCTAGGAGCAAAAGCTGTTCTTAAATAACTGAATGAAAAGCACTCCTGGATCCTGCCTTATCCCTGCCCTGCGGCTGCATTCCAGGAATGGATAAGCACCCTCACTCCATTCTCTCTCATCCTTGCTCCAAACTCTCTGTGTGTGTGTATTTCTCCATGATCAGCATGGATTTGATAAAATCTGAAAACCCTACATAACGTATGCCAAGCACATTCAGATTCATTTGCATATAAATCATCACAGATGATGCTTTATAAAGATTTCCGAGATGCCTCTTAATAAGCATTTTCAAGCCTCTTTTATTTTTCTGTAAACATTCTCTTTAATCTCAAGCTCGGGAAGGTTTGGATTTGGTTTGAGATAGCAAGCCCAGGAATTTTGAGCAGACTCTGACAGGCCCAAGCTCTCCCAGTCCTACTTTTCATCCTCAGTGATTGACTCAGAATCCCTGGGCCAGACGGATGAAGAGTCCCAGCTGTCAACTCATGTCTCCCACTGGTACTTTATACTCATTGGCTTTAAAAACAAGAGTGTTTTCATGTTTTAAATGCTCATTTACAAACCATTTCTCATCTCCCTAGTCTCTGCAATGTTCCCTCGGAGGCCCTGATGCTCCCAGGGGAATTTTTGCTGGTTTAGGAATAAATAGGAAGGGGGGCGGTGGGAAGAACAACTCTCTTCTGATAAACTGTCCCAGCTGACAGGCCCTTCCCCTCGGACCCATCCACTTAGATCAATGAACATTTCACTGGCTTAACCAGTTACCCTCATGTTACATTGCCACACATACAAGGTTTCTTGCAGATTGCAAGTAAGAGAAAAGAGTTGTCTACCTAATACAATCTCATAGAAATACCTTTCTCCTCTCCCCCATTTGCTCTTTAATCCAGTCATTCTTCCTGTTATTGTTTCCTTGACATCTCTGAAGGGCATTCCACTAACACTCTGTTAAGCAGGCCCTCAGTGGTTCTGTGGACTTTTCTATATGCAATATTCTATGTTCACAAACACAAATCAATGTGCAGTTGGGAAATTTGCTCTTTAGTGACATGTATACAAGAGCTTTGTGTGACTATTCATCTGAATTCAAACATGTATGAGATATGAGTGCACTTTTGTAGGGTCACTGTTACATTGACCTCAGTAATATCTTCTATAGAGCCTTCTACGTAGAGTACACAAGCATATACCAAATGAATAAGTGAATGCAGCATCAAGATGTCCCGTTATCTGATTTTTAACATATATTTAAAATGTTACCAAAAAATGTGCTCTTTTAAGGTCTTTGAGAAGGCTAAAACAATGGTAACCATATCACTAAAATGATAATGACAATAATGTAATTAACTCCTTATGGTTTATGATATTTTTGTATACACAGCCTATGTTCATATTACCTGATTTTCATCATGAGATAGTAGTTCAATTTACTTGCAAACTCCATTAGTCCCAATGTGAAAGGGATCCCAGTCATCTTTTGTCACTATTTTAGTGATGTGTAACTGTGGAACTGTTTTTTCCAAACCTCTCCTTCCAAGATAAAGCAGAAAGTTGATGGGCATCGTGAATTAATTACACTTTCTGGCATATGATAAAATATATATTGAATGCTTCCTCTATTTTCAAAACTACTGTATTAGAGAACAAGTTAAAATGTTATGATAGAGATATTCAGGAGAGCAACAAACAGAAGCCCATCTCCCCCTCAGGCAACCATTTCCAGAAGAGCAATCCAGAGATGGAAGTTTCACTTTCTTCATGGGAATTGTAGTATCTTGGCTATGGAGGTTCTTCCAACCTCAATGTGTGGCTTCCATTTTTGATTTGGAGGCAGCTGCTCCAGCTCTGGCCATTTCCCAGCTAGGAGGAAGGGCCATCAAGGGACAGGTGATAGTGTTTATGGTCAAATCCCCAATAGGTTACTTGTTAAACCCACCACAGAAACTTAGTTACTTAGTGTTATAGTTTGGATATGAGGTGTCCCCCAAAATCTCCCGTATTAATGCAGGAAAATTTCAAGGTAAAATGATTGGATTATGGGAGCTATAATATAGTCGGTTCATCCTGGTTTGATTGGACTAACTGGGTGGTGATTGTAGGCTGATGGGTATAGCTGGAGGAGTGGATCACTGAAGGTGTGTCCTGAGCTTTCTGCCCTTTATCCCCTGCCCCCTTACCTTCCTCTCTGCATCCTGGCTGGCATGAAGTGAGTACTTTTCCTCCACCACACTCCTCTATGGTGATATTCTGCCTTGCTTGGGCACAAAGCAATAGAGTCAGCCATCTATGAATTGAGATTTCTGCAACCATGAGCCTCAAATAAAATTTTCCTTTTCTAAGTTGTTATTGTCAGCTATCTTGGTCACAGAGATGTATGGCTGATTAAAACACCAAGTCATCCCACACCAGAAGGGAGATGGAGACATATAGTGCCTAGCTCATTTGACACATGCCTCACTGAGATTCGGGGGTAAATTGGTGGGGAGAAGCCAGAATGAATGGCAATATTCTATAATTAAAATGAAGATGAAGCAATGACTACTAGAAGAAAGTTAGCAGTGTCTGCCATCCTGGGTGCATGGGTCTGTATCAGAGAGTTGGGATGAGCAGAAGATGATTCTGGAAAAGAAATTGTCCTAAGAAGCAGTCAGGAGCACACTCCCATAGTATTCCCTTCTTTGTTGGAGGGAGGGGATAAAGTGAGGATCGCATGAAGTTGGCTACTTATGCATTTTTTTTCTCTCTCAGCCTCTGCATAGTTTCTTAGTCTTCAGGAGAAACAAAGCTAAAAAATAAAAATAAAAAAAATACAAGAACTATTTTTCACCCAAAGGCTATAAGGCATGGTGGGGGAAAGAACAATACAAAGGGTGCAACTTCCCAGTATCTCCAGGCAAAGCGGTTCTGTGGAGACAGTTATAAAAGTAACATCTGCTGAGTGGTGCTGAAATGGTGTAAATGATGCAAGGCTCAGAGTTGGACTGAAGCCAGCATTAGCAGGCATGGTGACATAGATGGGTTGGAGGGCCATCTTCAGTAGAGGAGAATAGCAGGGGATAACTCAATGGAAGATGCCATTGACTATGACAAGGCACTGTAAGCTCAATTTAATTTCCCAGAACCATTGTGTTGAAAGATTGTTGCTTGGAAGGAGTCCGAGGGAGAGAAATGAGACCTCGGCTCTGAATGAAAGTACAAAGTTAGTATTGCAGCATTGGAAAAGTCCCTTTTCCTAAAATAAATAATTAAATAAATAAATAAACAAAAGCAGTAAAACACATTCCTTTTCTCTTTCTCTTCCAAACTACTGACATGTAATATGCCCTTAACTTATTTTATGCCTGAACATTGGTTTAATAAATCTAACAGCATATGGTGATTAGGTAAGAAAAGTTAAATACAATAGCATTACTCGCTTAATTATTTACATTATTTAGTGGGTAAGGTATAAAAACATTCAAAGGAAAATTCCTAAAAAAAAAAAATTCACCAGCAGTTTTTCTCTACATTACAAAACCAGGACTCGGAAGTGTCCTTTTCTGAGATTATTATAAAAGTCAGACAACATGAAAAGACTTCCCCTCTTCTTACAAAAGACCCATCAGTTTTTGTCTCTCAATACCCAGTAACCCTATCTTCAAAATGACAAAAGATGCATCTTTATGTAAATGCTTTGAACTGCATGTAGTACAGAGTTCCCCATGAGTCAACTTAAAATTCATTCCACGTGTTCTGGAAGTGCAGTATTCTAGCAGATGAGTTTGGGTGGATGCAGAACGGTTCAGCACATTTGATTTTCCATTGAGTTGATGTTTATGTTGGGTGTTCAATTGTTTTAAAGCATGACTAAAGAGTGTAAAAATGCTATAGGAATTCATGGGTCCACAAGAATTCTCTGCTCAGCTGAATCTCCTGAACTACATCTATATATATTTTCTATACCTATTATTTCTCTTTCTTCCCTAAATCTTTTGAGTGTTTTAGGATTGCAGTGATTGAGGAAAGTGGTCATCATGAATGGCAATTTTCTATTTAAAAAGCTTTCAGCAAACAAGCTTATTTTTCTCCCATAGAACTGCAGGATTCCTCAAAAATTTAAAGAGAAAGAAGTGAAAAAGAAAGGGTGATTCCCACCCCAAACCCTCCCACCCGCTGCTGCCAGAGGGCAATGACATGTCTCTGGGATATATTAGTTGACTTTTATGTTTTTCTCTCTCTCCCTTAAAGTCAAGGATGATTTCTAAATCTTGACAGTACCAGGGGTAGAGTGGAAGGGAGGGAGAAGGTTGGCAAATGTGGAATAGAATCTTAGAAGTAATTGGCTTTACTTAAGATTTAACTCGGGGAAAATGCTGCAGGAGGCACAAGTTTTTATTGCCATTTATATATATATATAATACTATTGGCTTTACCCTTAAAATGTCTAGCCTCCTTCACTTACTGTGATCTTCTCCAGCAAGCAATTGAAAGCTGCTGATCACATGGTCAGCCTTGGATGAGACTAAGTACTAGCGGAGATTTTCACTTTCCTTTCTCCTCTACCTCCCCCTAAGACTATGAGGTTCTCACATTATAATTTCAAGATTTCTCCCTTTTTCCTTTTTTATGCTGGCAAAACCTGCTTTTCACTTGTATTAAAACTGTCAAAACTGCCCAAAGGGAAAAAGTATATGTTTTCCCCTTGGTACTGAAAAGAGCGAAGAAGCATATTTTGGCAGTTTCAGCGTAGGTGTGAAATTTTTCACACAGCTCTACTAGGGAGGTACACAAGTCTGGCCCTGTTGAAGCATCTGATATTTCATGGATGGCAATTTCTTTAAAAGGTATGGCCTAGGGCTAAATTAAAAGATGGGGATTTAGACTAGAAATGATAGCATTTCGTTGAAACAATTGTCAATTATGTGAAAGATGCTGTTGCATATTTAGAAAACAAATGGTGCCCCTTTAAATTTTCCCCATGGCAAGTTTTATTATAAAATAAAGATTTGGAGTTATACATCAAAAATATATTTCAGCCTACAGAACCCACAACATAACAATGCAAAATATATTAGACTTCGAGGTATTGATTTTACATGAAAGCATATCAGTTAGTGAAATGCAGAAACCAATAAAGCAGCACCATGGCTGGGTAAGAGATCTCTAGATGCAATTTATTTTTACATTTAAAGCAATTACTGGCTTTGCTGCATTTAAAAAGGCATGGCATATATTCATAGAAGCTTTTTTAAAATTCAATCAAATCAATTACTTCGATTTCATATTCCATATTAAACAACAGTCTCACATTAGCTTTGACACATTTTGATGACTACCATGCCATGCCAAAGCTAGGCTAAATTCTCAGGCTTTTATTGTCCTAGAGATGCTGCTGCCCAAACATGGAAATAAATATTGATTTTATTTTATACACAATTTATATCCTGGTTCATTGCTGATTTTTCTCCTACACTTTGTTTAATAACAATGGAAATGTATTGAATCAAAATGTTTCCTGCCCCTCCTCTGACTTCATCACAGTTTTAGAATATCTCAGATTAATGATTGATTAGATTCATGGAAAAGGGTTTGTAAATTTTAAATCAAATGACACTTAAACATCAAGGATATCTCAATATGACAGTTTTGAGTATATCAATTTAGTATGGGCTATGCCTTGACTACATGGTTTCTTCAGTTCTCCCATATTTGTTGATTTGATGGTGATTTTTGCAGACTTTATATGTTGTAACTTTTATTTTTATTGCAGAATCAGTTTTAGAGACCTGAGAGATATTCCATAATAGAAGAACCTCCCCACACCCTAATTTATCACTCAGCCTATGCATCAACAATTTTTTTTCAAGAATAAAAAGTTATATTTGGGGGCTGGGATTGTGGCTCAGTGGCAGAGCACTTGCCTCGCACATGTGAGGCACTGGGTTCAATCCTTAGCACCACATTAAAAAAAAATTATATATATATATATATATATATATATATATATATATGGAGATATTGTGTTCTTATAACTTTTTTAAAGTACTTGTTTTAATTGTATATGTTATAACCACTTAAATTTTAAAAGCAGGTTCTTATGGTAAAATGAAATATTTTTCCCCATGTTTTCACTGAAATTAATTCTGTCTCTGGAGCCATACAGAGTAAATCCACTCATGATTATAATTCACATATTTATGGATGTTCATTTCTACTCCCCAGGGCCTTTGTTTATCCAGATTCAAAGGCCTCAGTTTCTTTAGTCTGTCAGCCTCAAGTTTGTACTCTCTTCTCTGGGATATTCAGTACCTATCCACTTGCTTTTCTGAGTTCCATATCCCAATATTCGTGTTTCTCCCTCAATAATTTTTCTCCATTGCCAAATTTTCTGTTATGGGCTGTTTGAATAAAGAATTTGAAATATTTCCTCTGATCAAGGAACCAGATAAAATTGTGGCTTGGAATTTTGACATTTGCCTGAGTCACATTTGGGTTCTGAGAACATCCAGTCTGCAGACACTGTATGTGGATCCCCTTGTCATTGAATATCTCGGCACTCACCCCATGCAAACATCAAACCAACAGCCTAAGAACCAGGCAGGGAATTTCTCAAATGCTCCAAATAGCTGCACATCACTACAGATTATGACTGCTTGGATTTAGGGAACATTTTTTTGGCTGGAAAAACATTCCAATGGGATAGATTAATCTATGTAAACCACATAGCTCAGCTGAAACTGCTGTTCGGCATTCTAAATTGCCAGCTCCATCTCCTTTCTGCACAAAAATGCACATTTCTTCCTATAATAAAGATATTTTATAATAGCAATAAGGCAACTCCAGGGTGTGTGGTTATCACGAGATAATCATACCCTAGAGGGATTACAGACACTTGGCTGTGCCTCATAACACCCCATGTGTGTGTTTATCTCATGATAACCACACTCGCTTTTGTATCTTATTGCCTAATTATCCTCTTCCAATGCAAAATACTAATTTTTTGTCTGAAACAATATGTGCAAGGATGCATTGCTAACAATCACAGGAGGACATTGACAAACAATGCTGCCGTTGCCCCAGATTCACGTCTCATAAGAAAATTGATACAAAACACCAAACTTCTCTGATTTGCAAAAATTTGTCCATTTTTGAATGAGCTGCTTCTTAAAAGGTCTATATACAGGCCTCTGCTTTAACTATAGTGCTATAAAATAAATTACTCAGACCTTTTCTCTTTTATTATTAGATATTTCAATTGCATTTGAAAACTAAGGAATGAACAGGAATTTCATGCCTGAAAACTTAATTTTCTTCCAAAAAGTTAATGCAAAGATTGATTTTGATTTATTGAGTTTTCTAATTTAAAATGAGTATCTTTATGCTTCTTAGTCACTCCTCCAGATTAATATTTTATGTATATTTCAACTGTCAACCTTTCAAATTCAAAACCTATATATTCAATTTTGTATCTTACAGTAATGTGCTTCATACAAATCCATCAATCCTGAATAATTTTACTAACTTCCCTTAAGTAGAATTATTGCCTACATAATTATGTCAATTCTAGACAGTAATATTTATTAATTTTATGTTGCATTATTACATAACAATTAAAGCCAATAATGGTTACAAGTATAGATTTTCTATGAATCTGATCTCAAATATTTTTAAATCTTTGCATATAACTAAGATCCTGTAAAGATTATTAGCAATGCTGTTGCTTTTTATTACTTCAATTGAATTTAAATTCTTTCAAAGAAAAAGTAAATCTTCTTCCAGGATTTTTGTCAAAAATTAATGATAGATACTTGAAGTTCTTTTTATTTATATATGTAAATATATATAAATACATATCACATGTGTTTTATATATACATACTTGTTACAGATGTGTGCACATATATGTAGTTTTCTATGAATTTTTTTTGGTGGCTTGAGAAGGTTATTCCTTTATAATTTCTAAATTACAACACAATTTTTTTCCTGCAATGTGCACCCAAATAGCACCTGCATTTTTCATAAATACTATTTCAGTGTTTGTTTCCACAGACCATGACCATTACTCTCAAGGCCACTCCTTATATTTTC
The DNA here is from genome assembly GCF_045843805.1 of Urocitellus parryii. NCBI lineage: Eukaryota > Metazoa > Chordata > Mammalia > Rodentia > Sciuridae > Urocitellus > Urocitellus parryii. Next base: position 84,037,326 of record NC_135536.1, read on the forward strand.
TTAACCTTCCAAACTCAGTTTCCTCTTCCTGGATTCTGACTTCATAAATATCATTGTGTCAATTTTTCTTCAATTCAATAAGCCTATTCTTTCTGAACTGTCTGGTTATGTGCTGCAAGACGAGCTGTTGCTCTGTCCCCAGAGTCCTGTTCCAAGGGTACATTCTTGAACTTTCATTTTAGGGATGGATTATCCATCTGCATTTACTAACAGAGGATTGCACTAAATCTCAATCTATAAATGACAGGGAGGTATAGCAATAATTATTAGGAACTTGAGGGCAGCATTAGATTATTGTTAAAGACTAAAGGATAAAAAAAATACTTGAGACATTACTATTCCATTAACAGAGGAAAATGCAATATTAACTTAATTATTCCCTGGCAGGTAATTCATGGCAAATACTATTTTCATGTTTTTGGACACAAGTATATTTTCTTAGAGCTGAAAGACCTCTTGGAGTTCATCTATTCTAATCACCTCTTTATACAGACAAGTAAATTTGACAACATCATCTATTCTATTTACTTATCTTTCACTAACACCAGGAGAGGGAGATCTCTTAAATCAATACACAAAATGGCCTATTCTAGACATAGTCTTCACCTAAAATTAAGCATACTTAGCTAAATCATTAGACTGATGATATGCATTATTCTATCCTTTCTTAGCTTGCAGTTTGGGAACAAGAAAGAATAGAGAAGGCTGAATGGGTGAAAATATTGATGGCATTTCAAAATTTTGGTGCTTGTATTTTCTTTTGATTTGATGGATCAATTTTGAAAATGCAGTAGGAGAAGATAGTTAAAGTTCACTAGATATTAAGCAAATATTCCATTAAATCTCAACTAATAGAAAACAACTGAATCCTGGAGGCATAAGCATAAACATGCTATAAGTCACAGGAAAGAAAGGAAAAGCTTCCTAGAACCAATAAATACTTACCTAAATAAAAACGAACAGCATGGTGAAAGCAGAGCAAAAGTGGCAAGATACAAGGAAATAGGAGAGAAATTGTTGCCTCTGGGGTAAATGCTAATATCAGTCCTGGATGAGGAAACTCTGACTTTAAAAGAAGCATAGGCCTCAGGCAATCAAATTTTTTAAGAAATTAATAACTAAAAGATAAACTAAGAAATATTTGGAAATTAAAATATATAGTTTAAATTACCATGGTTGTAAATATAAAAAAAATTTCATTCTATTTTCTAAGATTGAATTCCATTCAATCGTAATTGAACGATATGTAAAACGACTTATAGATTGCAACAAAAGTGATAGTTTAAAAAATATTTACATCCCTAACTTATTAGAGAAATAAGATGGAACTAATATTAGAAATTAGAAAAAGAAAAATAGACTTAAATATTATACACAAACCCAAAGCAATAGGAAAAAATGAATAAAATTTTTAAAACTAATGAAAAAGAAAACAATCCAAAAGAGGTTGTAAAAATAAATAAATAAATAAATCACTTTTATTTATTTAAGAACCCCAAGTAAAAATGACTTTTTAAGAAAGTAAAGAGAAATGGAGAAGATGTGTAAAAAACACTAGAAAGAAACTGGGAAATATTTGGATATGGGCTAGATTTAATTGCAAGTAAGAAAATATTATGAATATATTAAAGAAAATAATTTTGAAAATATAACAAAAGACATTTCTAGAAAAATACAAAATTAAAAATATCTGAAAAGACACTGAAAATGTAGGTATTATACATTTATTAAGGTACTGTATTTATCACAGCACTATTTAATCTGTATCAGCATGGTTTTACCAGCAAATTCTACAAATTTTTCAAGAAATGTATCATTTGAATGTTCTATAAAATCTGCCAAAAGGCATAAAAACAGGGAACACACATACTATCAAACTAGTATAACTCTGACCTCAAAACCAGAAAAGAGGTGTGCAAGGTAGGAAAATCTTAAATCCATTTCATTCATGAACTCATATGTAAAATTCCTCAAAATTATCAACACAGAAAAAAAAGAAGTACACATACCGATTACTTCTATTATAGGAATTCAAGCTTGATTTAATTCTAGAAACTATAACAATAATTCTCCTTCAATAGATAGATTAAAGGAGACACAAATTGCTTTCTCAATAGGTAAAGGAAAAGCATTGGATACAATACAATACCCATGAGTGCATTTTTCATAAAATAAACAAATCTGATAGCAAGCTAGGATTTGAAGGGAGTGTTCCTTAGCTGATAAGGAATATCTATGCAAACATCTACAGTACATACCATTCTAAATGTGAGGTGTTAGAACTATAATGGTTCATCTTTGGAGCAATGTAAATTGAAACCAGTTTCTGTCAACTTGGTCTTAGAGCTCCTAGCAAACATGATGAAAGGAGAAAAATATTTTAAGTTTCGGAAAGAAATGTAACTGTGTTTATTTGTTAGTAAAATGATTTTTAATACAGACAACCACAAAGAATATAGAGAACAATTTTTGGGAAATAAGATTGCTAAATATATCAAAACACAAAATCTCATTACATTTGTACAGAACAGCAAAAAATAATTGAAATATAAAGCTTACAATGTACAATAACAACGAAAATAGATGATACCTACAAGTAAGTATAATGAAAACATGCAAGATCTTTTGAAAAAAAATAGAAAGACAATAAAGAAAATTTCAAATAAAGAACAACAACATATTCATGTATAACAAAAATATTATAATTGATGAAATATTTCAGTGGCATTTTGCTTAAAATCCCAATGGGAATTTTTGAAGGAGCTTGACAATTGAATTCTGGAAATATATAGGAAACTACTAAGGCCCAAGAAAAGGCAAGCTTTTTCTGAAGAATAAGATGGGGAGATTACTTGATCAGATATCATAAAGCTATAGTTTCAGATGATGTGTTACTGGTGCAGGGATAGATAAATAGACAAATGAAACATTAAAAATGTAACCATAAATGGGAAAATGCATCTAAGGAAATTTGGTATCTGGCCAGGCTAGTATTATATATTATAGAAAAATATCATGCTAGAGATTAAAGAATACTGTGACATTTACTCCATATAGGAAAATCATTTTAGAACCTTACATTCTATGATGCAGAAAAATTAACTTAAATGGACTAGAATTAAATGTATAAGAGAGAACTTTAACACTTGTGGTTTAGGGGAATATCTTTAGGAACTCAAGAGTCAGAAAAGGTTTTTATCAGCATCGTAAATACTTAACTATGGAAGAATAAGTCTTGGTAAATGTAACTATCATTTAAAAAGTTTTTTTATAGTATTCTAAAGTGTAAATTATGGGCTGGGGATAGAGCTCAGTTGGTAAAATACTTACCTTGCATTTACAAGGCCCTGGGTTTAATCCCCAGCATCACAAAATAAATAATAAAATAAAATGTAAACTATAAGCCCCAACAAATTGGGAGAATATGTAATCAATAAGGATAAATATCAGACTTTCTAAAATAACTGCTACATATTAACAAAAGAACCTAACAAATAATAATAATAATTCCCCAAACTCCTAAGTCTATCTAATCATTAAAAAAATAATTACATGAATTCCAATAGAAGGACTTCCTACAAATTACCTGGCCAATATTCTGCAAAACTTTGAAGTTCATCAAAAACAAGGAAACTTTAGAAACTGTCAAAGCCAAGAAGAAGTTAAAGAGATCATGATTATGTATGATATGGCATCTTTTATGGGATCCTCAGACAGAGAAAGGACATTAGGTTAATGAGGAAATCTAAGTAACTAGGAATTTTGGATTTTGCTTACTAACTTATTAGGATTCATTCAATTGTAACAGATATAGCTATGCTAAGATAAAATGTTAAAAATAGGGGGAACCTGGATGCAAAATATATAGGAATCACTATAACTTCTTAACTTTTTCTGTAAATATAAGACCTTTCATATATATGCCTTTCAAATATATAATATATGTATGTATGTGTATATATATATATATATATATATATATATATTTGTACATACACATATTTTGGGAATGAATGAATTTTTAAAATGGGAAACATATGACTCAAAACATAAGAAAAGTTCTCAGCCTTTTGGGTGATTAACCAATTAAGATCACCATAAGATAAAATCCTACAACTTCTATACAGAAAATTAAATTTTTTTCTTATTAAAATATGTGTTAATTTACACTATTGAGAGTATAAATTTATACCATGACTACATAGAACAATTTGGCACTATCCTGTAAATTTGAATACTTCACATCCCATGACCAGCAATTCCAATTCTATGTATTTAATAAAAATAGCAAATGCTTGCCTACAGGTATACCAGAAGATATGAACACAATATGTATAGCAGCATAATTGATACATGCAAAAAACTAGAAATATGTCCAAACAGAGGTAAAGAAAAAGTATATTCACACACAGAATGTCAAAAAGCAAAGTGACTATAACTACTACCACAGGATAGATGAATTTTAGAAATATCAGTTGACTCAAAAAAGCTAATCAAAAATGACTATGTACAGGGATGCTATTTTCAAAGTTCAAGAGGAAGTGAATATAGGAAGCATTTTCTTTAGGGATGCTATGTCGTACATTTGACAAAACAACTTTAAAAAAAAAAAAGCAAGTGAATGATAAACATAAAACTCAGCTTGGTGGTTTCCAGGGGGAAGAAGCAAAGGCAAGGAACTTTCTGGTGAATGCAGAAGCATAGTTTATAGTCTAATTCTTAAGTTGGGTGGTAGGCTTTTAGGATATTTACTTTACTATTGTCCTTTAAAACATACAAATATTCTCATACCTCTATCAAATTCATTGAATAATGACATAACTTAAAAATAAAAGAAGATTTCATGGCTGTATTTTTGGATTTTGATGATAAAATTTACTAAAATGAGGAAATTCAGAAGAAAGATTAAAGGGGAAATAAAGTTTTTGAATATGTTGAGTCTGAGATTATAGCAGAATATGGATTGATGTGACTAACAGGAAATTGGCTGAGAGATGAAGGATATGAGAAAGAACATTTGCCTCCACAGATTACCTAGGCAAGGGCTGGGGCTGAACAGACTTTGAGCCAATCTTCAGGTTTCAGCCCCATCCTGTCTCTTGGCTCAGATGTCTGCTGTGTCCCTAAACTCCAAAACCCGGAACCCTACTCTATTCTGTAGCATGAACTGGCTGGCTTCTGATTGACCTTGCTTTCTCCCATTCCTTGTGAAAAACGATCTCAACTTTTATTTAGTTACTTATGTGTCTATTTATTTGGTATTCTAAGTAATTTGTCCTTATCTCAACTGCTGTCTTCATTTTGCCCCCTCATTTTAGTCCTTATGAGGTCTGATATTTTCACCTTTTTTTTTTTTTTTTTTTACAGTTGATTTGGTGAGGGATCAAGATAAATTCACATACCCAAGAGACCCTGGTTTACTTGAAATTATCTTCTTAAAGTCATCTCTGAATCCTCACTGTTATGGTTTGGATATGAGGTGTCCCCCAAAAGCTCACGCGTGAGACAATGCAAGAAGGTTCTGAGGAGAAAGGCTTGGTTGTAAGAGTCTTAACTTAATCAGTGAATTACCCTCCTGATAGGGATTAACTGAGTGATAACTGGAGTGGTAGGGTGTGACTGGAGGAAGTGGGAATTAGGGGCATGGATTTGGGGTATACATTCATATCTGGCAAGTGGAGACCTCACTCTCTGCTTCTTGATCACTCTGTGAACTCCTTCCCTCTGCCACACTCTTTGGCCGTGATGTCCCACCTCACCTTGAGCCCCCAGGAATGGAGCCAGCTGCCTGTAGACTGAAATTTCTGAATCCGTGAGCCCTTAAATAAAAGTTTTCTTCCCCTAACATTATTCTGGTCAGATCTTTTAGTTGCAGCAGCAAAAAAAGCTGACTAAAACACCCGCCATCTCCTGTCAGCTGAAGCTCATCCATTCTCTGGTTCCCAGTCTTGGTATGGAAAGGCATGTTCTTCCTTTGTGGATTTTGACTCCAGCACTTTGCTGTGTTGGGCGGGATAAGCTATTTAATCTCTTAGTTGACATATATTTAGCTCCAAAATGGGATTTTTTTTTTGTGGTGCCCTCCACAAAAGTATTTTAGTGATAAAGCATGTAAGTAAAATTCTTGGGTCATACAGAGCACCTGTGTCATCTTGCTGCTCTCCACCTGGTAGAACAGTAGCCACATCCGCAGTGTGGATCCATGATGGAACCCACCAGCATGTTTTATTTTGTTGTTTTTGTTTGTTTGTTTTTACTTTCCTGAGCTGTTTGCACTACATAATGGATATCTTTCCCTCAGGGTCATTATAGAGGAGATGTCTGCAGAAACAGGACTGAGTGATGGTTGAGGTATCTTTCTGTTAAGATTTTGATTTTATCTTTCCCTTTGATTTTACATCACTTTTCTTTTACTTACAAGTCTTATCCTTAGCAGCATTTAGTACAACTAAGAAAAGCTTGATTGAAATGATGCTGGTCACTGGCTTATTCTCCTGAGCCTGTCTTGGGGACTACCATTAGGATATCCCAATGAATTTAGTATTATAACCTGGATAACTGATCAGTTTGGTGATCTGATCTCTTTTTGTCTCTGAAATGCTAAATGTCATATTCTTGTTTATTTTTGTTACTGGGGATTGAGCCCAGGTTGCTCTACCATTGAGCTACAACCCCAGACCTTTTTATGTTGAGACAGGGTCTTCCTGAGTTGCCCAGGTTGGCCTCCATCTTGCGATTCTCCTGTCTCGGCCTCCTGAGTTGCTGAGATTACGGGCAATGTGCCACTATGCCAGCTGCTAAATGTTATATTCTTAACTCCCACTAGCTGCTTTAGTTTCTTTATAGGGAAAAAGAAAGGGAGAACTTGACCAAGAAAGTTTGATCCTTACAGAGGAGGCCAGGCTCATGGTGAGAAAATAATGCTGGCATTAATCCACTTAAAACTGCACAGCCTCCCCACCCCCTACCTATAATGTGGATTGGTTTAGCACCCTTTGTAGGGGTTATTTGGCCATTCCCTTCAAATGCTAATCACCAGCTAGTCTAACACCCTTTATTGGTGTTATTCGGACAGTCCCTTCAAATGTGAATGAATAGCTTGCTTTGTTTCCTTAGACAGGGGAGCCAAATAACTTCAGGGCCTAGAAGCAAATTATTTCTCTGATATAGACCCACCCTGAATGATGAATTGGGCTCTGTGGTGGCTGTTTCACTGAAGACTTGGATTTCCCTACCCATCGCACACCAGGCCAAAAAGGAGCTAAACCATTTTCTCCTCATTATCACCTCATTAAGCTCCCAAACCAGTGCATGGCTGGGGTAGAGGCCTGCTACAGGTAGCTTAATGAGTTTCTTATTTATAGGCCCTGGTGCTGTTATGCAAAAGCTGCTTATTCCCAGGCCTGGAGTATAGCATTTTCTAAAGCGAGTTGAGAAATGCAATTATCAAGCATCTTAGTATGGGCCTCACACTGCTTCTTGGCCACTCGATAGACAATAAAGTGAAATACATTTGTTAGATTTGTAGAATTTGATATTGTGCTGTGGCGTTTACCCCGATTTTCTTGTTTTCTTCTTCTAGCAACACAGAACAGATGCCTTTCCAGATGTGAAGATGTAGATGCTTGCCAGCTCCAGGGTAGTTCCACATTCAGTGCTATGCATGGCACTTTGCATATTCCTGTTTGATTTAGAGAGGAAACTTGCCTCCCCCAAATGTTGTTTATATTTTTTTTCCTGCTGCATGTGTGACTGAGAGATCACATTTAACTGAAAATTCCACTTTAACTTCCCACATGAGGATGAGAAAAAAATGTTATAATTCATTTGCAAATACATATGACCAATCAGTGTTCCATAATTTGTTTTTGGAAAAAGAAATTACTAAAAATTCAGATTCAAAACATTTATTACGCATGAGTGATAATAAAGCCAGGTTAGATATTCCAGCTTCTGCTCTCTAGGCAGAAGGAAAGGAGCCTAGAGAGAATGAAGGAATGACCAAAGGATAATGTTGAGGTGTAGTTATGGGTAGATTGGTGGGGAGAAAGACTGGGAGCAAGGAGATCATTCAAGGCTGGTTCAATAGTTCAACTTAGGGTGAAAAACAAAAAAAGCAGGAAAAGTAAGGAGAATAAAATTAATTCAAGTAATATAGAGTTGGAATACTATAAAAAGTTAGAGGTGAACACTTTCATAGTTATCCTTCAATTATTCAGTTCTCACTAAGACTTTGAGGCTAGATAACTGAGATATAAAAATACAATTTACAAAAAAAAATGGAAAAATCTGTAAGACCTCTTACTTCCGAATTTCATGGCTAGAGAAATGATAAAAGGTTACTTTTGGAATGTTTAGATTGAAGTTTCAACAATTTAACATCCGTCATATAGTAGCAAATTGAAAACAATAGTTTGGAAGATAATTGTTAAGACATTGTAGACAGAAAATGAAGGCTTGGAAATTCCATTATCTATGTCATATGTAGGAAGGGAAGAGAATTCGGAAGAAAATAAAGAGGAATTGGGGTTGTGGATTGTGAGAGCAAAACTAGGTTATAGTTTATTTTCATGGAAGTTTGTATAAGAGATGTTCAAGAAGAAATGGATGGTAAACAGTGTCAATTCCACTAGAAAAGTCAAGTCCAATAACAGAAAAGGTTGGGAGTGTTGGCCAGATGTGAAGAGATGAACAACTCAATATTAATTTCTTAAACTTCAATCTAATATCAACAAAATTACCACTGCATTAACTATAGTATACCAACTCTTCATATCAATTTGAGAGGTAATTGTCAGAGAATTTTATAGACAAGGAAAAATATATTTCAATTAACTTTAAGGTGAATTTCCTTTTTTTCCAAAATGTTGACAAGACTTCAAAACTGTCTCAAAGCTGAAATCAACTTTGACATGTTTTTAATTTTAATTTAATAAATTGACATTTTGATTATCACATTACTTACATTTTTAAATGAGCTTTATTAACATATTAAAAATAAGAATCACTTGACATAACTGAAATGATACCTATTTTAATTTCAAGGACATTGCAAAATCATATCCTATAAATGTCTATATTTACATTTGAGCCTCAAAGTGTTAAACTTGTTTAACTCTGGGGAATGTCTAAGAGTTTGAATCTTACTAAATGTAACACACACATAACACCATCTTGAAAACATCTGGACTTCACAGAAACCACAGGGTAACCAATAATCCTTCAAGACGTAAAACAACGACATTCCTATCAGTAAAATGAATTTCCTATAAAATGTTTGATTTTACTGTAAGTACAACTGAAACATAAAAATATATAGCCTTATTCCTAATGCATCTATCTGATCTTTGTATACTTTGGGAGAAAGGTCAGGTAAACACTGTCTCTAAAGATTAAAAAATCTGCTTTTACACAGAGACTGAATCTGAGGGAGAACTTGATAGGCTAACAAGAAAAAAAAAAGCTTTGATAGCATGTATATGTAGCTGAATATCAATAGAAACTTAGAAAGTAGAACAGGATTCTTTTTGCCCGTGATTTACAAACAATATTCTTTTATGTCTTTCTTATGCTTCTTTGTAAAACTGGAATGTTTGTTGGTCAGCCAGTGAAACATATGAATGTAGACAAGAATTAGGGGAAACTCTTATATGGTAAGATGAAAATGAAAGGATTAAAAAATGAAAAATCAATAAATTGTGAAAAATATTTAAAATTCCAATTTTAGTAAGTCCCACAAAAAGCTCAGATTTGGATTTTGTGGGGCATTTTTTTTCCTTAAGCAGTCCTACTGCTTTGCCTTGGCCTGTGTTGAAGTCACAAGCTCACACCATAAGGGGAACATGTGTTCTAAGTCTCCAGTGTGATATGAGCTTTTGTTTCCCCATGGTAGCGGGAGAGATGTCAGGGCAAAGGGCTGATTCAGCAAATTTGTAAAAGCTGAGGCTGGAGACTCCTATTCAAATTGAATCTGAACTGGATAAAAAGAAGTTCACAGGCAAAAGACTGAGGACAATTGAAATTGACACGGTTGCAGAGAATAGATGTCAAAGGAGCACCTCCCATTTGGGGTCTGATACCACCTAGACTGTTAGCAGTCATGGGATTTGCCTACACAGTAGATTGGGGGATTGAGGTGGGAGGTTCACTCTATCCCTCATTACAGGATCACAGGTAAGCTACTTTCCTGCTAAACTTTCCTTAAATCAAAAATCAGGATAAAACACCTGACATTATTACCCTGGGGCACAGGAGATTGCTCTAAACCAAAAAACGATATGGATAAGGGGGACTTCCTGGACTCTGATTTCTTTATAAATATGATCTTTATCTTTGTACACATTTAACAGTGTCATAACATTGCTGAGACAGATGTTGGCATGAAGAAGAACATGATTGAGGAGTTAGGAAATTCAAGTTTGAGTCATGATTCAAAGTAGTACTATGGGTCAGTTGGTGTGGGAGGCATATAGGATGCAGAAATGGAACCTTACAGGAACTTCTTCATCTTTAAAATGAAAAGTGTGCACTAGGTAACATTCACTAATATGCACAGTCATACCCTGCAAGGGCTATTGTAAATTCCTGCCCAGGGGAACTAAGTTGAATCATGTGGTTTGCTTAAGTAAATAAAATGTTCATGGAGATGATGTGTCCTTCCATGTAGAAATGTTAAGTTTCAGTGTGAAGGTTACCTTGCTCTCTTTTTTCATGCTTCTCATCCTTGTGGGAGGATGTACTAATCCCTCAAAAAAAAAAAAAAGAAAGAAAGAAAGAAAGCCAAATTGTACATGTGGCTTGAGTAAAGAATGCATTTTGTAGTTTTCAAGGTCCTGAGGTTTGAGAATCTCTTTTTCCTGCAGAATAATCAAGCTTGTCTTTACTTGCCTGACAATGAAATCAGCTTTTTCACACTAAAATGGATCAATTTTAAAAATTGGCCTTGGTCTACATTCTTCCTACGTTATTATGCTGTGATCAAATATCACTTCGCCTATGAAATAATTATCATTATAAAATGTTGGAATTACACAAATACAAGGGTTACGTGATTGCTATCAACATTTGCTACATGACTGCTACTTTCAGAGAAAATAATTATTCCTATTAATGACTCAACCGTGCTTTCAAATGATTTGCCAACCTAGCTTTATTCTCTAGTAATTCAGATTTTTTAATGTGAAAATTCAGATCAAGTATTGGGTTTCATACTAAGAACCAAATCCTGATAGCTTTGATCATGACCTTTGAAACACGGGAACACATCCAGGAATATTGTACTGATATAATTCATTTGATGGAGGAGACATGAAGTATGCCAAGCAGCTGCCCTTACTGTATTAACGTGCCGCATGGCTGTATTACATTTACTTTCTCCAATCATCTGCCCAAGTATTTTAAGTGATATGAACACTGGTCTATAATTGCTGTATAATTAAAAGGCTTTGATCAAACAGTCCAAGACTCAAGCCTGTTTGAAAATTGCTTTAGACGAGGACTCAATTTTTGGAAAAATAAGGTACATTTCTAGAACTGACATAGAAGACTATTATGGAACATGCAGTTTAATTGAATGAATAGATTGGATTGGAGAAAAAGGAGTGGGGAAAAATTTAAGAGCTATTAAAGTGGGTACAACTTGGCATTTGCCAAATCAAAATTAAAAAGATCTCCCCAAAGCCCTGCTGTGCCTTTGCCCTGATCATTCCTTATGTTTTATTTTTTCTTTTGAATTGCCTCTCCAGCAAAGTTAGAAAAAAAATAACAAAACAAAATAAAATGGTCTGCAACATACTAAACAGCTGTCTCCAAGATCAGAAGGCATCAGAAAAGACCCTAAAGAGTTGTCTAATCCCAAAGGAAGATCTTGTTTAAGTGGAGAAGCGCTTGCAGCAGAAACCTTGGAAATTTCAGGGTGTGGAATTTTATTGTCAGAACTTTCAATAAAAGTGCAGCCACAGATCCTGGGAGCATTAAATAAAAATTACCAACAAGCTGTCTTACCTGTGTGCACTCCACTGAAAGGAAGGGCAAACATGAGCAAGTAGCGCTTGTACATCAGTCAAAATTCTGACAGCTAGCCTGTGAAGTCTGACGAGCTGCCATGTGCTAGACTACCTAAGATACTCTTAACTGAACCATAAAAAGACAAATAAATTAGTAATTGTATCCCTCCTGTCAATGTCCTTTTTCTTGAACTTCTCAAGCTGTTGGTTAACATTGTCAGGAATGATTTATCAATATATTCTTAGCTTTCTGAAAAAAGATGGATACACTTGGTTTTTTCCCAATTGTTTTTTGAATTGATTTAAGAAAATGATACAGATATTTGCCAGTTCCTGGGCCCCTTTTTCTTTTCTCCCTGCTCTGCCTCCTCCCATTAGGACATCAAACCAATAAGATTAACATAATCTTTCTTAGAATTGACTATTCTTTTTAAATAGATCCCATGATAGACATGTGTAAAAATCAATAACAAGCTCCTCATTTGTCAAAGCTAATGACTAAACTCATTTTGAAGTTCAATAGTGGTTACTGAAGAGTGGCCACACATTATATATCTAATCCTGTATGTCTCTCTACTCATTTCGCAGAAGGACAGAGAAAACGAAGGCTTCCTTGCTTAGGGCATGATAGAAAAGCTTGTGACTCCATTTTAATTTTACATATCTATTTGTCCTCTAAGCTATGGCTATTCCTTGACTGTCCAAATGAATCTGTTAAAGGAAATTTTTTTAAAAAGTGAATCTCTAAAATTTGTAATACCTCCTTTTCCTTAACGAATTCAATCAAAAGCTCCTTCAATTACATTCTTAACTCCTTGAGGTTGTGGACCATGTCTTACATATTTTTAATATCCCCGGAGGCTCTAAAATAGCAATTGGGTCAGAGGTTAGCATGAAATAAAGATTTGGTTGAATTAAACAGAATTAAATTAGCCATTAACTTGGACCATGGCATAGCAGTTATCTTAGGCCAGACATTCACATCCAGTGTGAAGTGCAAAAGATGGACGTTTCCCACAGACTCTTCCTTGGTAGATGCTCTGCATAACTGGGGGTTTGAACACTGTTTTCTTCTGAGATGTTCCTGCTACCTCCACAAAACCTTTTCTTAGAACTGTAAAAGGATGAGAACTGACAGGTTTTAGTACAATGTACTCCTTCCTTGGAGACATTCTCTGTGTGAGCCTGAAATCAAGATTCTTAAAATCCAGAATACAGATGAAAGTGAAACACATAAATAATATGCAGCCCCAACTCATTTAAATTATCCCTAACAAAAGCATCATCTTTATCTGCATAACACTTTATGCTTTATACATGCCATCTCCTTCACTAACCCTAAGTCAGGAAGGCTTAATAAATACATCTCTCATTTCCCTAGAAATTCCAAATTGTGTTTTACTGTTCTATAGTCCTCATCTCATCAGCGAGTTGCCTTTTCCTGGACTCCAGGTTATATATTGTATTGCATGCCCATTGGACATGGCTATCGCTTGGAATCGATAGGTCAGATACGATTTGAAACTCCCTAGGTAATGGATTTTAAAAACTGCTTGAGGGTGGGGGAGAGAGACAGGAGGAAAAGGAATCCATAGGAACAATAACTGAAGTGGAGTGATACATTCTGTGGGAGATGGAGAACCCCTATTCTTTATAATAGCGATTCTGCAATCTGTATTTGGGGTAAAAATGGGAGTTCATAACCCACTTGAATCTAATGTATGAAATATGTCAAGAGCTTTGTAATGTTTTGAACAACCAATAAAAAAAGAAAAAAGAAACAAAAGGAAAAAAATAGCTTCTCAGGGGAGAAGCCACCCTTTCCAGCTGATGGTGTCCTGGGAATTGCACAGCTCCTGCCATCCCATTCTTTTGATGAACAGGAACCTTATCAGTACAATTCCCCCTGAGAGCTGGAGGGAGAAGGAAAGAGTTTAAAGACTTTTGAAAAAGTTGGGTGGCAATGGGGGGAAAGCTCAGCACTGAGCGTGTTCATTTGCAATATCTCTTGCTCACGGGAGGGTATCCTGCTGAATTTAGGGCCCTCTCAGAGCTCACAGAGGCTGACAGCCCCTGTTAGCTAGGTGCCTGAGTTTATTCTTGCCAGGGGAGAGAGAGGGAGCAGTGAGTGAAAAGACGATTGAATGAATTAAACAGAAAGTATAAAAACAGAAGTGCTCGCCTCAAATACAAGCATCACAATGTGAACATATTTTCAGGTGTAGCTGTGCAATGAGAATGTCAAAGCATCAGTTGATAGATAAGTGGCATCAATCATTTTGATTCAAAAATAAAGCACAGATGCCTTGCATTTGTTTGACTTCTTAATTTTTTTTAGAAGCTTGAAGTATCTCCTGACTTTGTCTCTGTCATTGACCAGCTCCATGAGGTTGGGAAAAATCAAGGAAGCAGGTGAAACTTACTCTCCTATCATGACTAGGTGGCAAGACATGCTCCCCCATCTGTAGAATCTTCGAAACCTTAATTATGTGGCGGCACAAGACAACCAATTGCCATGTCAAATATTAGGCTGTTTGGGGGGTACAAAAATGGGTTTATAATGAAAAACCCTGTCATATTATTAATACCTCTCCTTTCTATCATACATGTATACCTTTTCAAATTTAACAGCACCCACCCACACACACACACACACACACAAACACCATGTTTAGCAACAGTTTTTTTCTTGCTTATAGTATGTGCTTCGTGTGGGATAGTGGGAAACTGCTCATTAAAATCAGCAAGAGGACCAGGCTGATGGAGGCTCCACAATAACACTTAACCTCATGACCACTGAATCAGGGAAAAGAGGAAAAGTGACTCAAAATTTGGCTATTAAGGAGTTCACCTGAAAGCGGCACATGTGCAGTTCATCCACTTTTCAGGCAACCAAGAGTCTCCTTTCTGTATGATAAGATTTGCTTTGTCTGAAATAAAGAGAATCATAAAAATACTTGGAGGTTCTCATGTAGCTTCTTTCCCTTAGCAGCTGCGTGGTTTTGAGGCTCATTCACCTTGCCACATGTATCAGTAGTTACACTTTTTGTTGCTGAGTAGTATCCTGTCCTACCACAATATCACAAAGTCCTTTTCTCTTTCACCAGTAGATGGACGTTTGGAATATTTCCAGTTTTGAACTATTATGAATAATGTGTTATATTTTCATACAAATTATTGTGTTGAAATATTCACTTTTAAAACAAGGTATTTAATAGTGTAACAAGATGGAGAAATTTTTATACTCCACTAATTTCCTTTGATAACATTGTGTTTGAGAAATGTATGAAGAAGTATTAAGGGAGAAGTCACTGTTCCATTCCTCTTTGTGTTCATGTTTCTGACAATACCATGCTATTTTGATTACTACATCACTGTAGTATGTTTGGAAATACAATAGTGTAATGCCTCTCTCTTTTTTTCTCAAGATCACTTTGGCTGTTTGGGTTTTTTATGGTTCCATATACATTTTAGGATTTTTTTTCTATTTCTTTGAAGGATTTCATTGGAATTTTGATAGGTATTGCATTGAATCTACAGCTTCGTAACTTTGGGTAATATGAGCATTATAGCAATATTGATTCTTTCAGTCCATGAACCTAGGACCTCTTTTGCATTTTTGAGTCCTCTTAAATTTCCTTCATCAATAATATTCAGTAGAGAGATCTTTCACTACTTCAGTTGAATCTATTTCTAGGTATTTCCAGCACTGTTCACAATAACCAAGAAATGGAATCAATTTAAGTTTTCATCAAAGGTGAATATGGTGAAGAAAAATGTGGTACATATACACAATGGATTACTATAGAGCCATGAAGAGAACAAAATCCTGTCATTGCAGCACGTATGGAATTGCAGATCATTATGTTAGGTGAAATTAACCAGCACAAAACAACAAGCATCACATGATATCAATCACACATGGAATCTAAAGCTGATCTTACAGAAGTCCAGATAGAACCGTGGTTTCCAGAGGCTGAAAGAAAGAAAGGGAAGGATGGGAAAAGGTAGATTGGGTACTAAGTTACAGTTAAATAGGAAGAACTTCTGTCGTACTATTACATAGTAGAATGTCTGTTAATAACAATGTCTTGTACTTTTCAAAACACTAGAAGGAAACATTTTGAATTTTTTTTCCATAAAGAAATAATAAATGTCGGAGATATGTTTAAAATCAGTTAAACATCACACAATGTATATGAGTGTTGGAACATCATGTTGCCCCATTAGTCTGGATGTTTTATGTTTTTAAGTGCCATTTAAAAATTAATTAAAAGAAGGAAGAAGCCACTGCACATTTCCTTTAAGATCTCTGATGCCTGGTACCAAGGCTTCCTGAACTGAAAAAGGAATCAGAGAATATAGACATTCACATGCCAGAGGGAGGCAATACTAGATACGAGACCATTTGAAAGAAAATTGGGGAAAGAAGTCAACCAGGCAAAGATGGACTTTTGCCCTCAGATGCACATCCCAGTATGTCTGACACAACTACCTCTGTGCTGCTTTTCTAGCAGCATAGAAGCATCTTGCCTGGGTAACCTCTGCATTTCTCATTAGAGCTTCATGTGCAGGTCAATTCATTGCACGATTCTTTTGTTTGAAGTGACATTATGTGGGTTGAGTGTGGTGGACACTTGTGGTTATGTCCAGAGCACTCATCTCCTGTTCTACTTTCTTAGATGCCTGGATTTTCATTCAATTGCAGTTCTTGCACTGGAAGGAAAATGACACCATCTGCCCCCAGGGAATGCCCCATTTTTCTGTTCATATTCATCGTTTCCTATCCATATTCGTGTAACTTTCGCTGGTATAATCAGAAGGAAATGTAGGAAATTTACTGGAGAAGGGAGAGGAAAACTTGAATGAAGAAGAAGGCAGGTTGTTGCATCCTACGACCACATGAAGCCAGACAGAGGAAGGTACCGTGTGGACAGCAGAGCCCAGAGGAGTCAATGATGGGACACTGAATTAACCAACTGTCACCGATGATTTTGTGTTTCAGTTAGGCGATTCAGTCAAACCATGTTTATGCCTGTGTTGTTTGAATTGGGATTTTTCTATTCTTTTAAACAATGGTTCTCAACAGACATATCACACTTAGAGTAAAAACTCAAGACAGCACAAGGTCATAGGAGGCAGAAGCCCTGGAGATCCTGAGATTGTAAATTTTAAAAATTAGCAGATATCCTAGGCTCTGGAATTGTCTGGAGTCTGGGCCAATTATACCCTGAAATCCAAAGGGCAAGAAGGTCCCAGCTGATATATATGTTACATTCAATCCTTTTCCAAGTGTTTTTGTAACTAATATGGAGTGGACAATAAAGTGCTTAAAGTGCTTTGACCTATCTCTAGGATACCTGGGGAGATGTGCCCTTTGATCCTGCATGGCAGTAGGGACCTTTTAAATGGGGAAGATCAGAATGTGCCAGGATGACAAGGTTTCTTTTATTTTGCTTCCCCACTAGCTGACTAAATGAAACTCCTTTTGCTCTGCTTATCGGGGAAACCTATGCACATGTCTGTGATAGCATTTAACATAGCACCAGGACACCAATAGAATACTCAGTGAATTTGTTTTACAATGTGAGTCTACTGCTTATTTTTTTCCCCTTCAAAACCATAGATTTTTTTTTTTTTTAAGAATGGGCAGCCCCATTTTGTAATGGAAAGAAACAGTGCAGAAATCTGTGACTGGTAAGTCAATGTAGTTCTACTCTGCTTAATAACTGCAATGTCTGGATAAAATATGGAGAACATCTGTTTATGGTCATGCAAGAATTTTTTGAGAAGTTAATGACTTAAAGAACCAAAATTCTGAAAAGAGACAAATTCATTAAGGTGACCCCAACATCATGCTTGTTATGTTTCTCCTTGAGGCATATGCACACTCGTAAGTAGAACAAGGCAACGGGCTATGTCAGGAAATAGTAGCTTCCACGGGGAGAAACATGAACAAACTTTTGGTCATCTCATGGATTAGAGACAAAAATTAGTGCTTACACCATCTAAGACAACCAGAATTGGAGACATCAAGATTATGGAGAGAAGAAATGAGTCTGGAATATCATATCAGTTTCCCTAGAAGAGTTTGACAATTCTTAAACTATAGTATGAGAGCCAGATGAAAAAGTCAACAGAACTTTTGGTAATTCCCAGTGCTTTGAAGACAAAAATGTGAGTTCAGGACCCATCAAGAATAATAGGTTTTGATGAATAAATGTGATGACCATGTTCAAGAAAATGGGTGAAATGATAAGAATTTGACCAGATAAATACCATTAACACGAAAAAAGCATTTGGTAAAAAAAAATTGAAACGAAAAGCAGTGTGTGAGTTTAGTATCAGATTGTAGAAAGAAAAAAAGGAGTATACATTATCAAAACTGAAGCATTGATCATTTTTAAAAGAAAGGCACAGAAAATAGCAATAGAATTAATTGGATCATTTAAGTAAGGGTTTAACTGGTATACAATTGTAATTTTAGAATAATAGACTCTAATTACATATGGGAGAAAAGAAATGGGCAGAAGCAATTTTTAAAGAGATAATAGCCAAGAATTTTTCCAAGCTATAAGGCTTTTAAGCCAAGGATTTAAGAAGTAATACAAGCACAAAAAGGGTAAAATACATAGAAAAATATACCTATGTTTATCATATTAGAACTTACGCAAATCAAAATAGTTAAAATTTAAAAATGCACGTTGTTTTCAACAAAGTAATATTCCAACTCTTAGTTTGACTTCTCAACAGACATGATGTAACCCAGAAGACAATATATGGATAACCTGAGAAATACCTGGAGAATATAAACCTCAAATTTAGAATTTTAATGATAAGGCAAGTGAACAAAGAATTAATATAAATAAAGAAGATAGAATATCAACAAATTAACAGAATTTACCTTACTGATATATACAGCATATTCCTGAACAATGGCAGAATATACATTCTTTTAAAGGACACATAATTATTTACAAATGCTAAGCATATGTTTGGCCATTAAGCAAGTATTCAAACTTTTTAAAGAATTGGAGTTATGAAAATTATGTTCTCTTGCCCAGAATGATGTGGGATAACTTCTAAGAGTATTCAGATAGAGAATGATCAGAACTACTCAACACAGAAGTGGTGGAGAACATGAGATAGATGCTCACACAGATTGCCCTTAACATAGTGGGAAAGCAGAAAGAGTTTGGAATGCTCACCAAATCACATGGTGTCTGCTCCTCAGCTTAACCAGGTTTCTTTCTCTGCACATATTTGGTCAAGTGACCAAATAAACAAGGGTGTGATAGTTCAGCTCTGCTGGACACAGAACTGGCTCTTAGTATTATTACTCCCTCTTGGTTTTGATCTGTTTGTTTGTTTAATGTTTTCTACCCCGACCCCCAGGAGGAATGGAAAATGTTTTTTGATAGGCACTGAAAGAAGTATAAATGTTACTAATTCAAAGGACAAGCTACTAGAGTTTTCATTCCAGTTAAATCCAGTCAAATAACTTAAGGTTAAATTTATAGGGACCTACTCCATTCTACAGCAACCATTTAACTCCCAGAATACCAGCAACAAAATGAAAAATTAGGACAAAATATGAAAGGGCCACAATTCAAGGAGTGTTTCCATAAGATGGAAAATGGAAGAGTTTGATGAGATATATGAGAAATTCTTTGGGAAAGGGATTTAGGGAAAATATTTCAATTGAAGTATAAGGAACAGTGAGGACTATTACAGATGGATCAGGTCATGCAAAGGAGTGTCCACAAGCAAAGCCACAAGTGTTTAGACATACATAGCTCATTCATGGAATGGTAAGTTGGCAAACTGTCTTCTGTGGGTACAGTGTAGAGCAAATAAGAGGAAAGAATTGTCAAAGTGAAGTGAAACATCAGGTTTGACATGCTAACATGTTTGGATGTTATCCTGTAAGCAGTGGGGAGTCAGTAAGGTTTTTTGAGTGGCAAAGAATCACTACTGAATTAAACATTTCCCAAAATAATTCTGGTCAAAGTATGAAGGATAAGAGGAATAAGGATAAATTAAACTTACGGTCTATTGGTATATTTCAGAAAAGAAAAAGAACAAGACGCATAGTGATACTGGAGTTGGACAGAATGGGTGACAGTTGGGATCAAAATTATTTGGAATGTGGAACTCAAGAACTTGGTAATTAAATAGGATGAGGGAAAAGAGACAAGAATGATGACCTTCCAAATGGATGGAGACGCTATTGAACAATATGGAAAATCTGAGAGTGGACCCAGGAAAGGGGGTGCCTAAGAGGGGTATGAGTTTTGTCATAAAAGCTACGTGGTTATAATTGAGTAATTTTTTAGGTATTAATGGAATAATCTTTCCTAGATAATTTTTCTCCCCAGCTTAGTCAGCAATCAATATAATGCTTTAATATCTGATGAGGTTTATTCTGGGATACACAAGAAGTTTTTGAAAGATCTAAAAATGACAATAGTGTCTGGATAGTAGAGTGGAAGAGCCATCAGATCATGAATCAAGAGTCATATTCTGCATCAGCTACCTTGTTGACCTTGGACTTACTATTCTTCATAATATGCAAAACAGAGATAAAAATGCTTTTTCTTCCTTTTTTCTCTATGGATCATGAGTCTCAAATGTGATGCTGAATTTTTAGACATAATAAAAACTACAAAGTGCATTCTATATGATTTTTGTATGTTTTAGGGGTGTCTGTCAGGTGGATAAGTAAAGATTTTTGATTGAAAATAATATCTCAAAATATTTGTAGGTAAAAGGATTTAAATTCTATTGGAGGTTTTTAGTCACACTGGGAGGTTTTCTTTTTCTCTTTTATTTTCAACTCCTGAATACAACAAATCTTCCCCTTGCCCAAATATTAAATCTATGAGGCTACAAATGTAACATAACACATGGTATGCATTATAAAAATAAACCCTGAAACATTTGTCTGGGGCAAAATAAAAGAAATGGAAAAAATTGAAGATGTCAAGCATTTTTACTTAATGCAAGATATTCCCATTATTTCTTTTCCTTTTAATAAAGTTCACACTCAGTTGCTCTCTTGAAAACCAATTCTTCCAAAAGCTTCTCTCTTCATCTTTAATATGACTCTTCTCTGAAGCTCTCATTTTTGTCCAGGCAGCATTATTACATATCTTACAAAATCGAGCATTAGAGATTAATTACATGTGAAGTACATCTGATGGCTCTGGGGTTTCTTCGGGTAGTGGTGAAGGCAACCCACTGGTGTAATAAAAACAGCGTAAATTTAATTAAAATGTAGCTGTTTCATTGGGTCTACTATGCAAGTAGGGCCTCTGGTTTTCTGTAAAATAAGAAAGAGTGATCTCTGAAAACACACAAAGTTAAAGTGAAAGGAACAAAACACCCGATGGTGAGTGACAGGCTGCCAGATCAGCCTAGGGCTCAGGATGGAGGACACTAACAGGGAGAGAGACGTTCCCCTGCGTGTGAGTCACTCCGTCCCACTTCACTGAGCCCCTTTCCAAGTGCTTTGAGTCAGAAAAATCCCAAGTGCACATTCTACCCCATATTGACTGTTTGTTCAGAAAACTCCAGGGGATTGTAAGCAGACACTAGTGTACACCATGGTGATTCATTGACATTTCATTCTCCCAAGTACCTGAATGGGCCTTTCCATCCTGACTTCTCCCTAACACTTCCCTAATATTGAATAAACTTTCACAGGTGATAGGTCAAGTTCAACATTAAAAATCTGACCAGGACAGCCATCCATAGCTTACAAGCCTCACTGTAGTCATCTTCATTGGATGGGTCAAGGGGCTTTGATTTTCTGCACAAACAACTTCTCTATGAAAGCTCCTGAAAATTTGGTTGCCTCTTTTTTATGTTGGCTACCAGAAGTAAGTAGCCACAAGATGATCAGAAAATGGAAAGTAGACATTATGTAAATGACTTCTATAAAGTTAGCACAGAACCTGTATTAATCTCCTTGGAGGCTGTGTGGGAAACAGTAACCATCACTGCATAATAAGGAATAAGCATGCAACTTTTTATTTTTTTAATTGTTGGTCGTTCAAAACATTACATAGTTCTTAATACATCATATTTCACAATTTGATTCAAGTGGGTTATGAACTCCCAATTACAGCAGAATACATCAGACACTAGAAAGGCAATTTGTCAATCAATGGAAGGGTAACTGATGTGATTCAACAATCTGTATATGGGGTATAATTGGGAGCATGCAACTTTTGTTACTGTTTGCATGTATCACTTCCAGTCCTCACGTAACTCCACAAATCACCAGTGTGCTGGAATTCAAAGAGAAAAAGTTTTGCAAGAGACACAAATGGTTTGAATTCTGACTCAGTTACTCTGGTTCTCTGGTTCTCAATTTCTTTGATAATATTGGCTGGCAGACCATAAGTGATGCTTAAGTGAGTGAATATATAAAAGACCCCAACACACTGGCACACACTGGGACTTGAACAGTGCTCACTCCAGCTTTGTCTGCCATAGGACTATGTAGGTTTCAATATTTTTCAAAAATTCTCTGAGGGTTTTGTGAATTCATCACAGGTAGTAGATTTTACTCGTGCTTCATTTTAGAATATAGAATTTTTTTTTCCTATAAGGTATAAAAGTCTTCAACACATGGAAGAAACAGTTGTTCTATGCTAGATAAGTCAGCATTTATTTTCTTTTAGTTGGCATGTATGGAAAGATACAGGCTTTCTCTGTGTTAGAACATCTATTTATTCTAGTTACCTTGGTGCATGTAAGTAAAAACGGAGATGGTAGGAGGAAATGAATTCTAACATTTAACTAAGTCCTGTCGTAAGATGGCTTTTTTACCAGAATTACCTTTACCCAGTATATTTGGTCCCTTTGTTCTTATAGCTTCAGTCCTCAGAATTCTGTGTAGTCTCTTTGTCTTCTATCTGTGGGTTTAAGACCTGGAGATCCTATAGAATGGAATTCTGTTGAGACCTGGTGTTGCCTAAGCTCTGAAGTCTGAGGTGAGAGGTGTGGGCAGGAGTGGGGAAAGGGGGTGAGGTGGACTCTTTGTGTTTACTACAGCTTTTGATGTACTTGTGGGAAATGACAAAATCCCTCAGAATCATCTTTTGTGATTCTTAATTCTCCATCCCTGAATATTTCACTTTCTACCTTTTAATGATCTCTTTTACTCATTTGGGATCATTCCTAAGTTAACATATATCTCAAAAGTTGGGCAGGTTATTTTTAGAACATCGGAGCCAACAGAGAATATCAGGAACTTTGTTTTATTGTTAGGATTACATATTGAGGCCACAGAAAGTTTCAAGTTATAGTCATCTCTAAGCGATATTTTAAAAATTTGCATTGAGAATCACTCAGTACAACTTCGTGTTTGTAGAAGGATACAGAAAAACAGATAGTTCTCTCCCCCGAGAGAGTCACATATGGAAAAAATTAATTTAAAAAGACACATACAAGACAGAGTCAGAAGGAAATAGTTTCCACAAGACTTGCACAAGTATAGTTTTCCACCAGACACTATTCCTTTTATTTAAATGAGAATTTAAAAATACATAATTTAAATTTTTTAAATGCTATGATTTTATTTAAAATCAAAAGGTCATAAATAAACATCCAGCCAACAGAGTGCAGTAAAATCACAATTTGTTGTATTTCTATTGCCTAAATACATCAATGATAGGAAAAAAAATTAAAATGGAAGACTACAATGCATAGTGAGGCTAAAAAATAAAATCAAAAGCATTTCCAAGTGAAAATTGAAAGAAATACAAAACACCGGAAGGGTCTGAGCCCACAAACTTGCCACCCTCTGTGTTAGGCAGCAGGCGACCATGAGCAGAATGTGATATGCCACATAGTGAACTATACGGCTTAAAGCCAAGGTTCTCCAAGTTATGAAACTCGATGGAAAACAGTTACCGAGCAGTGCCTGGGGCTAAGGCTTTTCACAAGCTGCAGCCCAGGAGCAAGAAGATAGATGCATTCTGGAAACAAGGAAGTGGTCAAAGTAGCCTAGCTGTGTATTGATTGGATCAATATTGTGCCCAATGTTGTCAAGGGACAGAAGCCTCAAATGGTCTCTTGGTTCTAGATTCAGGATAGTAAGACTGAATAAATGCAATGCTACAACAGCTAAAGCACAAAGGGAGATAATGAAGAATCAAGTGAAATCATAAACCAAATCCCCAAACATGAAAACATCTAATACTGCGACAGATGCTGTCCTTAAATCCTTGTTCTCAGCACTTGGACCCACATCCTTGGTCTGAATTCTAACACCTGCATTTCTTCAGCTTTGTTTTCCAGTGTCACTAAAGCCTGCTGTGACTACTAGTCTGGCATACTAAAAATGATGGAGAATGAATGCCCTTTTTGGAGTGGCATCAAATTGACTAAAAGAAATTGTTACATACATATTCCCTTGACCTTTGGGAGGGGTAATGCTGAGGAGTTTGCTCTACACTGGCTTCCAGAGTTTTCCTAATAGGACTGACCTCTAGCCACTCAAGATGCCAGGGTAGCCGGCATGGTGGTACAACCTTCACTGGCTGCTGGACTTCCCTGTCTCCCTTCTCTATTCTCCCACTGGTGATGTCCTCGCCTTCTGAAGAAACTACCTGGACTCAGAACTTTGATTCATCATCTGCTTAATAGAGAACCAAAATGATTACCAAGGAAGTCAGGCAAGAGAACCAGCAGAAAGAACACAAATTTTCTCTGGGAGAAATTAATGTGATAAAAGTCGGACAAAGCTTTCATATAAACATTTTTGGTGCCAAAATATAAAGGAAGCCCATGTTCTATTCATGGAAAGCAAGCATTAATGGAACAAAACTGGGCAGAAATGAAGCAAGACCAATAAGGTTTAAAACAAATCCAATTAGAAATATTGGAAAGGAGATAAACAGACTTCAAAATGCAAATACTTGAGAGATGGAGTGAAGTGGGTTTTGGACCAGCAAGAAACAGTATAGGCACAGTTTATAGGTAGAAAAAATCACAAACAAGTCATCAGTAAACATATTCTCTCAAAGTCCCATTATCCTATGGAAGGCTTGGGCCAGATGCTACTTAATGCACCACAAAGAGAGATGCTGCCTCTGCACTTGAACATACTGTGCTATTTGAAGTTTGGCATGAGAACTCCTGTCGCCTCCATAAGAATGAACACTTTTTACCCAGGATGTGGCTCCTAGAAAGAGAGGCTCCTTTGTAGTTCATCAGATCCTGTCTTCTTCTGCTGTGCCAGCTCTGCTAAGCTAGCTCATTGCAAAGCAAACAAGGGAAAAGAGCTACAGAGACCATGAAATGTTTGTCTCCCCTTAAGAAAAAAAAAGCCGAAAACTACAAAGGCTAGGAAAGTTGTGATTCTTACATCCCCACTGCCACATAGAAAACTGAATGCAATGCTGTGATCTACTTTTCTGTTGATATTCACCCAAACATACCAATGATTTTATTATACTTATAAATGCATCCATTAGTCAGCAAGAATCCTCAGAGGCCAAAAGTAGATAAAATGTTAACCCAGAGAGAGGTGAAGTACAGGCGCTCACTCTTAGTCTGGGGGATTATTAACCCTGGGAGGTTGTGAACTCCAGTTCCGTGTTCTCATGAAAGGACATGGGGAGGGAAACAAAGCTCTTCTCAGATGGGTAGTAGATTAGGAGACACCTCATCTTCAGAGATCTGAGACCACTGAAAGCTACCCATTCGGGGTAAAGGATAATGGAAAACAAACTGACCCACTATCAGCCATCATCACGTAAAGACAAGCCAAAAGTATGATGGAAATGAATGTTGAGTGCTAACTTTTCTGACTCAGAATCTGTACTCAAGCTTTTACACTTATTTAACTTCTAACAAATAGTGAAAATGACTAGCTCTTGTGTTATGCAATGCAATTACATCTTCTATCAAAGAAATCATGCCAACCCTCTTTTAACTTGGAGGTCCAAAGCTGCTGGATCTGCCCTTAGGGATGCTTTCTCAAGTTTAGCAATAATTCCATCTTGATATTCTTTAACTTAACAACTAAATTATAAATTAAACCATAAAATATTTCTATAAAATATGAGGGAATGAAGTTCTGAGAATAAAAAAAAATTTACACAACACATCTAACAAAATATGGAAAATATATTTGGCCCTGCAATTATTCTGAGTTCAAAATCAGTATTTTTATTAACTTTTTTCATTTTCCTCTTGTTATATACATGCTCATTAAGTACTATGGTTGGGTATGATATGATTATGTATGACCTAAATTCTTTATTCATTAGGAAAAAAAGATATTTTTCCTAATCAAAACACTTAAATTTTTAAACACGGAAAGTATGATGCAATAATTTGTTAGAATTAGAAAACATCAACATAGAAAGTTATATCATAATTTAGTCTTAAATTTTGAACCAGAAACCATTTCCTAAGTCCTCCAAACTATTTCCTTTAGGTCACAGAGACAAAATCAGAGAGGGAGAGAGAACATAAGTGAGTTTCCCAGCTCATAATACATTTTAATGACAGAACCCAAATAATAACCATCTCTTTTTCTATTTCTAATTTGTCAGGCCTAAACTTTTATTCCTATTAGGTCTGCACATCATGATATCAACTCTCCAGGACTGCTGTAGTTTTGATAGTTTTTATTATTTGACAGAATATACTGTGAGTTGTCACAGTGTATCCCCCGGTTGGCAGAAATGTTTCTTATGGCCCCATTGTGTAGCATCTGACCTGTTTTCTCTTGATAATCAATAATAATCAACTTAGTCATTAAAGCAAGAAAAAAATGAATAGCTAAAAATACATGGTAAATGTTGATAAATACAAATGAACATTCATTTATGAAGCAAAAACAAACTCCTTAGATTAACATTTATATAGAAGTACTAATATCAAATTGGTGGGGATAAATGCAGGTAAAGTATTCTAAGGTACTTGAATTGCCCAGGAATAGGTAAATAAAAAAAAAATGGAATAATGAAGCAATCAATCCAAAGGAAAACAAGAAGGAAGAAAAAGAAAAGAAACAGTGGATCAAATAGCAAGTACAAAATAAATATTCACACTTATAAAAATAATTGATTGCATTTATATTTAATTTATTTAAACATACTCATTTTAAAAACAAACTGAAAAAATAAAAAGCTGTAGAGCTAAACTATAAAATTTTCTTTCTGGGCTAGGGCTGTAGCTCAGTGGCAGAGTGCTTGCCTGCCATGTGTGAGGCACTGAGTTTGATCCTTAGCACCATGTAAAAATAAATAAAGGCATTCTGTCCATCTACTAATAAATAAAAATAAAATATAAAATATTTCTTTCTTTTTTTTGTATTGGGGATTTTAAAGTTTTCATAGCTGTACTAGACAAACTAGTCTTTAAGGGATTCTTAACAACTGAACCACATCCCCAACTCTTTTTATTTTATATTCTGTGACAGTGTCTCACTAAGATGCTTAGGGCCTCATCAACTACTGAGACTGGCTTTAAACTTGTGATCCTCCTGTCTCGGCCTCCCTAGCTGCTGGGATTATAGGTGTGTGCCAGAATGCCTGGCAAAGTAAATGATTTTTAAATATTTGAATGTATATTAAAGACTATATAAGGCACATAATAATCCAAAGAAAGTTTTCTTAGCTATATTAGACAAACTCATCTTTAAGGCAAAAGCAAAATAAAATGATAGAAGCTCAATTTAGCAGAAATATGTAATCATTCAAAATTTTATGAATTGAATAACAAAAGGAAAATATATGATGTAAAAACTGATAGAATTGAGATTCTGATAAATCTACCTCAGCATATTTTTATGCAATTCTTAGTAATTATTGGGTACAGTTGACAAAAAAAATACCACGTGATATAGAAGACTTAAACAAAATATTTGGTTTTATGGCAATATACAGAATTTTGCACCTTCCCAGTAATGACTAAATATTCCTTCTAAGCACACATAAAGCATTTATGAAATTGATCACAAACACAGCCATAAAAACTTAATAAATTTTTGACCATAGTACAGGAAGCTGGAACTGGTAAGAAATGATACATTCCACACATTTGAAATTAAATACATTTTTTAAATGACTCACTAGTTAAAGAGAGATCATAGTAGAAGTTTATTAAAATTTAGAACTAAGTGGTACTGAAATACTATGCATCATAATTAATGAAATTAAGTTAAACATACACTTATTCATAAATGAAAGACTGACAATTAATGAGCTAAGCATCCCATTTAAAAAAATTAGGGAAAGAACTATAGGCAGAAAACCAAAGTAATAAATAAATAAAAAGAATAAATAATATATGGCAATAAGAAGGCAAAAACTACAACTGCTCACAATATGAATAAATCTCATAACGTTGAGTGAAATAAAATGAATACATTAGGCTTTCGACTATATGGTCTTGTTCCATGAAGTTCAAGAACAGACAAAACTAGTCCATAGTGATAAAAACGACAGGAGAGCTTACTCTGAAGACATTAACTGGGAAGGAGAAGAGACTGAACTCTGGAAAATCATGATCTGGATGGTGTTTTCACAGTCATAGTTATACACAAAGAAAACTTCCAACTGCATATGTCAATGTGTGCACTTTATTGTCTGCTGTATATGTTATATTTCATAGGAAGACTTAAGACAGCTCAAATTGATTTAAATGAAAATGTGTGTAGAGTACAGCAAATTAGACTAATGAAATATATAAACACTCCTGTGGATGGGTCCATAAAAATAAATATATAAGAGAAGGACAAATAATGTTAAGATAAAAGGGTCACCATCTAAACAAAAAGATTTAAAAGAGAACAGCTTTAGAGCAGAACATTTAAAACTACAGATGAAATTTATTAATTTCTCAAATATGACTTATACAACTGACAAGAAAAAAATTAGAAAATCTGAATAATTGTATAATTAGAGTTGATCCAAATCTCATTTTGGCCACATGCTTAATTGCAATAGCAGTGATATTTTTAAAGGTTACTTAAGCAAAGTTGGAAAGTTTGACATTATCTTGCAAGAACATCAGTCTCAGCTACTGTATTTCTCGTACAGCCTCCCTATTGTATAGCTGTGATATAAAAAATGTTCCTTGTAATATCATTTTTTATGGTTGGCTGAATATAATAGAGGGAAAAGTTTTCCATAAAGTGTTTTCTAGCAGGAAACTTTTATTTGAATTCAAACTTGGAAAATTCTCAGTAAAATAAAAGGCACCTGTATTTTTAGCTACTAAAATTGGTTTTACATTCCAGTGCTCTTACTTTTACAGGCATTGTTGATAATTTAGCTTTCATAAACAAAATACTCTATTAAAGTATTATTGACTAGCCCATTTTTAAGTCTGATTCATAAGAAAATGTTTCTAGTACATTATTTTCTCATACTGTATGTGCATTACACATATATGTGTAATTATAATTAATAATAATAATTAAGGCCTTTCCATAAAACATTAAAAAAGAATAAAAGGGATGATTTAAATTGATAACATCAAAAGATTTTGATAAAAGTTAATGTTTTTGTAATTTTTAATGCTTATTTTTTCTGTTAAAGAATTCCCTTTAATATCTGGACTAAAACAAGGGTACTAGATATCTTGACTTCATTCAGCAAAGTTTGTCAGTTCTTGACCAATGCAAAAAATAAAGAAAAGAAATAAAAGAGATAGGCATTCTTCAGGGGAAACACTATTATTGGAAGACAATATAACTGTCAACAGAAAATCTCAGAGAAATACACATGATTTATTAGACAAAAAGCATATAGAGCAAATTTCCTGGATATCAAATCAATTTTATTTCTGTATGTACATTGCAAGGAATTAACAATGCAATTCACAAAATAGCTACTTTTTATATTAGCCTAATGTGTGAACTACTTAAGAATAAATATTACAAAATATATGCAAAATATAGCCTTTATTGAACGAATGTCTAAAAATGGAGAGAGATCATGCTCTGACATTGCAAAACTTAAATTTGGAGAGAACTGACATCATCTTAAAATTATCTATGGGTTCAATTGATCCCAAAGAAAATGGTAATGGAGTGTTTGGGGGGGGGTGGAGGGAGGGAGAGAGAGAGAGAGAGAGAGAGAGAGAGAGGGAGGGAGAGAGTGTATGTGTAAAGGTGGAGGAGAGGCTTGAAAATACTTGAAAATTCATCCAAAAGTTATTAGGAAGAGTAAAGGGCCAAAGATAACACATTTCTCCTGAAGAAGACCTGATAAGAAAATCTTAGTAGATATCCTACCCTAGAATAATACTGTAGTATTTAAGACAATGTAGTACTTTTGCAGGGCTATACCAATGAAATAGTATAGAGAATCTGGAGATAGAGATATAAACAGTTGATGACTGGCAAAGTTAAGATTTCAGAAAAGTGGGGGATATATGAACTTTTCAATAAGCAGCATTGGTATCATTTGTTAGTCACATAGAAAAAATGCAATCTGACTCCCACATTATCCTATAACTAAGGATCAACTTCAGATAGATTTAAGGAGTATCTTCTGAAGGCAAAACCCTGAAAAAATTTGGGGATAAGGTAGACTAATATATTTCTGTCTTTAGGGATATATTTCTTGAGCAAAATGCAAAAATCAAAGGGGAAATTATATTTTCAGCAATATGAGAAATGAGAGCTTCGACTTTTATCAACGTGTCATGGTCTTAGTCTATTTTGTGCTGCTATAATAGAATACCCAAGACTGGGTAATTTATGCTCAAAACACACAAAGTAAAAGAAAATATTGATAAACATGAGCACATAATTTTAAAATACCATTCTCTTGAAATAATTAGCATAAACAAAAAACATTGATGAAAATGTATGAAATATTTGTAAAGATTGATATCATTAATACTTAAAGCTATCTTTAAAATTTAGAAGAAAAATCTTTAAAACTTGAAACTTGGGCAAATTAACTAAGGGTATAAACATATGATTCTTAAAAAGATATTGAAATGGCACTCAGGTAATTGAAATATAGTCCATCACACTCAAAATATGATTAAACAAATTAAAGTCATGCAGAGACATGATTTTTCATTTATTAGATGAGCAAAAGTTAAAACATTGCCAGGCATGGTGGTGCACACCTATAATCCCAGTGGCTCAGAATGCTGAGGCAGGAGGATCGCGAATTCAAAGCCAGCTTAAGCAAAAGCAAGGCACTAAGCAACTCACTAAGACCTTATCTCTAAATAAAATACAAAATAAGACTGGGGATGTGGCTCAGTGGTCGAATGCTATTGAGTTCAATAACTGGTACCAAAAAAATAAAAAAAATAAAAATAAAAAGTATAAAACATACTCTGTTAGAAAGGTTGTGAAGATACACTCTCAGAATTTGCTGGTATGGATATCAATTCTCCTTATGGAAGGGAATTTGGCAATAGCTTCCCAAACTATTTAGTTTTGGCCCCATGTTGCCACATCTAGAAATTTAGCCTAAATTATATCTCTATAAATACATAAACACATATGCAGAAACTATATTGAGTATCATTTGTAGTTTCCAATATTATAAGCAACTTTAATGCCTATACATAGAATGGTGGCTGAATA
Source organism: Urocitellus parryii (assembly GCF_045843805.1). Lineage (NCBI taxonomy): Eukaryota > Metazoa > Chordata > Mammalia > Rodentia > Sciuridae > Urocitellus > Urocitellus parryii. Next base: position 84,068,913 of record NC_135536.1, read on the forward strand.
AATGATTGTGTAATCTTTTAATGGAGTACTACGCAGCTTTATAAAAGAAAGAGTAATATCTGTATTACTTTATCAATTTTATTACTTTATTTTATGAAGTAATGAAAAATACATGTGAGAAAGAAGGTAAAATAAATAGGTTTGAATCTTCTCATATGTGCAAAAATAAAGAGTAAAATAAGAATTAACTGTATGCCATCCTTATATGTGGTAAGTGGAAATGGGCAGTATTTGCGTGGAAAGAATGGAGGAAAGATGAGACATTTTTCTGAGTATATTTTTTTTGTATAATTCTGCCTTATGGAACTATGTTAAAAATATAACAAGAATTATAATCAAAAAAGATGGGGGAAATCCCTAAAATGAAATCTAAATAGAACCAAATGAACCAAATCTATTTCAGTTGAGTAGCATAACCACAGTGAGCTGGGGGGGGGGGTGACTAACGCAAGTGTATTTCCAACAGCATTTGGATTAAATACCCTCAAGCTAAAGACAAAAAGAATTGTAAACAATTTGAACTCTGATTGTAGTTTTCTTTTTCCCCACAGTGGTATGAGTAAGCAATTGTAAAATTACTTTCTGTGTAATCTAGGATTTAGTAAAATAAGTAAATATATTATGGATAATGAAAGACAGATTTCTCGTTGACCAAAAGGAAATTATAAATATGGAAAAGGAGGCTAGAATGAACCTTGTGGAATTGGATTAGAATTGGAGTTATGAGAATGAACTCATGATTACACATATGTGTATATATAAATTTATATGTATGCACACAATGTATATACATGAAATATATATGAAACATATGTATGTATAAACACAAGACTATATATATATATATGTATATATATACACATGCATATATATCCACTCACGTGTATCAATGTAGAAATAGATACAGACATGTGCATGGATAGACATACCCAGGTGTGGAATTGGATATGTGTTTGTGTTTGTGTATGTAAATGTACACATGTATTCCCTAGTTCTGATTACTGAGAGGCCTAGAGCAATAAGCAACAATCACAACTTATGCCCAGATCTTGGCTCTGAGTATCATTGTCCACTAAAGGAAAAGAGGGTCTCCTTTGGGAAATGGCTGATTTCAATACTAAGTATATAAAACTGAGCCTAAAATATCTTGTGTGAGAAAATAAAGACTCAAAAATCATGGAGACATATCAGAAAGGCAATAGAGTTGAAAGCCATCAGAGCCTCAGCATCTTAAAAATGGTTTGCCTGCACAAACTCCATATTTTGAAGCATTATAAATTCAAAATAGTTCCACTGTAACTTCTTCCATCTGTTAACAGTGGGGTCTTACCATGGGTCTGAGATTGACAGAAGTCACAACTGAACTGACGGGATTGACCTGGTAGAAATAGTTATCATTACTTAAATGAAAACCAGGATTATGGTTTTTACAATTGAGAGTTGGAATGACCAAAGAAGCCATTCTTCTTCATTGATACAGAAATCGCTGGCTTAGAATTAACTGGGGAGTTTGTTAGTTACAGAACACATACAGATCATCCCAAATTCTGGCACTTCTCTCTTACCACTGTAATGTCTATTGCCCACCTCCCCATTCTGCCCATATACATTTTAGAAGAAATAGGATTTAATGAAGTTACTGTATTTGTCTATCACATTGCTGGTTTATAACAGAGACATAATCATCAGGGAAATCTGTAGAAACTGAGTGTTGAAATTTGGATTTAAAAATGTTCTCTGAAAAGCTCATGTTTTGGAAGACTGGTCCCCCAATAGCAACTTCAAAGGTGGGCCTTTAGGTAATGATGAGAGCTAGAGTCTCATCAGTGGATTAATCCATGGATGGGTTTAATAATTTGAACGGACTATTCGGTGGTAACTGTAGAGAGCTGGGGTAAGGTTTGGAGGAAGTAGGTGAAGTGAGGGAAGCCCTTGGGGATTATATTTTGTGCCTGGCTCCCCAGGTAAATGGGCACTTTGGAGAGTGACTTTTTGAAAAGCATTTAAAACTATAGCATCCGAAACCTAGTGTAAGATGGGAAACACTGAACCTCTTCCCTGAATTTCAAGAGATTCTGTTTTGTCTTCATGTCTCTTCCCATTTCCCCAAACCAGAATCTTTTTGTTGTTTGCAAGCCAACAAATATGTGAACCTACTCAAAATATCATTCTTAGAAATCATAATATAGGCTATGTTTCCTGAGTATGGAAGAGAAATGGGGCTATTGCATTGTACAGGCACCACAATTTATGTTTCCCTAAAAATTAAGAAATTCCTACTTATCCAAGATCTCCTTCATTTACGTAGCTCATAAACGGTTGGGATATAGCTCCTACGTGGTTAGGAGCATCAGAAAAACAACAACAATAAAGAAACAACCAAATTTGGGTTAGAGCCCAAATTGTTCATTACAGAAACTGCAGGAAGGAACCATTTACACAAAGACAACACAACCTCAGTCCTCCTTATGATAACAAGATCATTTCCCTCGGCCACGCTAATAAGTTAATACCATCAATATTTCCCTGTGTTCAACATTAGATTAAAGCATCTTTATCTTCCAATTAACCTGCAATTATGTGCCTTAATATCTGACATTCTCCTGGATTTGGGTTAATCCATACAATGCCAATATTTAAAGATAAGGTCCCCAGGTCAATCAGCTAGAAACCATTCCCAGAAGTTGATGCTAATCAAATTTGTTCATGCAATTCAGTGAGTATATTGCTATGATAAGTTTTAGAACAGATGTTTGACACTGAAGAATGCTCTTTGTACTAGAATTTAAATTCCCCTTGTTCGGTAGTGACAAAGGTTGTTAAAATATACTTTTTTGGGGGGTGACCTAATTAAGGCACTCGATCAAAAATAATCAAAACAGCAGCCCCCTTATAGCCTTCTCAAGTAGGAAGTTTCACAGCCTCTCGGCAGAGCCCTGATGAAAGCCCAGCATGAGGAATGGATGAAATTATGGTCTCGGCTGAGAAATTAGCCTTAAGCACTTGTTAATAAAGGCAAATAGGATTTTACAAACCAACATATAAACTTTGTGAGGTTATTTTATTGCTTTCTGCACCAAGGTAAAGTAGATTGATTTAATTACCTCCCTAATATTATTTTTAATTCATTTTTAAAAATCTTGGCTGATGATGGGAGGTCTAAAAATAAGAACAGATTGATTCTGGCTATGCTTTTAACTTGAAGCCGCCTAATCCTTGAGTAAACAGGGTTTTCTTCCGAAAGATCTTCAAACATCCTGCACTGGGCGCACCGTGATTTTGCACAATATAAAAGAGCATAAGGATTCTACCCTGATCATGTTTTAAAGTGAGTGGTAAAGCACACACATCCACACGGCCACATACATAAATACAAGCACACACACATACACAGGCAAATCTCTCTTCATTGTCTGAAAGTCATCATTCTTTTGAACTATCCATTTCCTAGTTAAAATAGCCATCAGATTATAAGCACAAGACAGTTGGATTTAAATGTTTCTCTCACCTAACTAAAAACTGGAAAGCTAAATAAGAGCACTGAGTAAGTTTTCTAGATCAGGGTCTTTCCACAAAGCCAGTGTATCATATAAAATAACTATTTTATTAACTCATGAATTTTTTTCATTTAAAATTTCCAAATGCATTCTCATTTTAAAATGCCAGTACTGGTAAACATCTCTCACCTATCAGTAAAGTTCCAGTATATATTCATTTTGTCTCTCCAGCCTTAACATTTAGAACATATTAATAATCTCAGATTTTAATAGTACATTTATAACCAAAAGGTTTTTTTGGCATAGTTAACACTTTTCATTGTTGTTCTTAATATGATATAATCATACAAAGCTAGATTGGGAGACAGATCATGATAAAGTTATTATCAGGCTACTCAAAGCTGCATAGAGCATCTATGAATACAAATCATGTTGCTATCCCCTCATAGAATGACCTTTCAACCCTAGGTGAACAAGAGTCTCCCTGCATGATTCATCTTTCTCCAAACAGGTCTGAAAAGCTGTGGTAAAGAAATATTTCAGTAGCAATGTCAGTGTAACTTCCCTGGGTAAAAATCAAGTTCAACTTTTCTCTAAACCACTTCACCAAACGTGAATGCTCTGCCCTCCTCTATCCGCCTTGAGATTCTGAACCAGAACTACCTAACCAAAGCTCTCAGGATGCTTGTGAAACAGCCATTCCAAGAGGGCATATGTGAAGAGTTAAAATAGGCTGCACCAATTAAAGACTCATGACCACAGGTCACAATGTTTTACTTCCAGGTACAGTAAAATCGGATCTCTCCTTTGTAGGCTACTAATGATGCAAGTGCTCATCTTTACATAAGGCAAATCAAGTGCTAGCTTATGTGTTAAATGAAAATCTCAGAATAAGAGTAAAATCTCTATCATTAGTAAAAAACAAATCTTATAAAACACAATCTTGTAAATGAACTGTAGCTTTAAAAACATGCCATTGCTTATTCCAAAAAAGGACTTTTCCGAGATCAGAGGCCTATTAAAAACCAGAAATGTTAGACATCTGTTGCTGTGTTGCGTGAAGGCAAAGACAGAGATATATTGGTACCATATGGGAAGGAATCTGACCCCCAAATCCAGTTTTGCTGGTATTTCCAAAATAAGTTCCCAGGTTTATAAAATAAATAAAATTTAAGTTTTTTTAAGAGAGAAACTTCATCAGAAAAATTAAGCAATCCTCTATCAAAAATAATACATTTTGATGTATGTAACATGTTTTAGCATGTTAATAATCTTCTTAAGAGTCTCCTTGAAGCAGATCACGATTATAGGTGTAGAAAAACCTGTAATCAAAGTGAAGCATGCTAGAAAACTCTTAGGAAAAAGGGATTTCTAGGTCAGATGCCTGGAGAGGGAGAAGGGGGAAGCCACACTGAAAGTGCATTTTATCTTGTGTGTTTGTATAAGCAGTTCCTTATCCTTTTTTAAGTTCAAGAGTGATCAAGATCTGCCTCTTGGGGTAGAACAAAGCCCGTTTATTCAGTGGTGCCCTATTTAGGTCAATGGGTGCAGTGCCACTCTGCTGGAGATTGCTCTGCTTGGACTGTGATTGAGAGTCTGATGACTTAAAGAACACGCCCAAGGAAAGCCCAGAGGTCTGAGGAGTAGGGTCCATTCTTTTGGCAGAATACTGCATCACCAATTCTTTAAAGACAAAGCAGGAAAAATGTCCATCTTCCTAAGTGAGAGAAGAGGGGTTGTGGGGACGGGTCATGCTTAGTCCTAAGAATTGGATTTTCTTTGGAAAAGAGAAAACCACAGTTGAATTAGGCTGGCAGTGCTCAAGATGAGGAAGTAGCAAAGGCACTATCTAATTTAGGAGAGCTCACTAACCTTGTAAAGCATTGATTAATCTAACTAATCTTGTGTAATCACATTGTTTCTGAAGTAATAACTAAGCCTATCTTTAAGAAAAGAGAGGGTGGTTTCCTTAATCAGTTTATAGCTATAATTTCCAAACAGGAAAATAGTCTTAAGGGGCAAATATCTCGGGGAGTAGATACAGTGACTAGGTCTAAAGTCAGTAGAAACAAGAAGTCTATACTCATGAAATTAAAACCCATATATTACCCAGGGACTCTTCTGGAAACGAGAAACAAAAGGAGGAACCTCTGTCTTTCTGGGGTGAAATACATTAAATCTATCAGAAGGGGAAGAAGAAGCTCCTCAGTGAAGTTATGTCCGTCAGGACTTTATGAACATCTCCTCTATTTTCAGGAATGTGGAATATTTTCTACTGTCAATAGAAAAACTGGAGAAGAACCTAACTGCAAAGAATTTCCAAAAGGAGCTACAGAAGCAGAGTTCAATGTTGATTCCTCATGATTGTCAGTAGGATGGAAAGCATACCAAAGTTCCCTTAGGTTTGTATGGCAAAGAAAAATAAACTTTAATTAGGGTTCAGTGTGACCAGGAACATACAGAAGATGACAAAGTACAGAGGCAAGAAATGGACCTACTCTCCTTGATTAATTCTATGTAGGGTTTCTTGGCATGTTGCATGGTATAAAGATTTTCCAGGATATCCTGAGGTAATGAAACCTCCAGCCTCAGAGGCTTACAACAAGATAGGCTTAATGATTATGTAGCTTAAATGTTGGCTAGAGTCAGCTGACTACGTTTGCTTAACACCTCTGCTCTGAGTTGTATCTTCTTTCTGGGGTCTGGCAGCTTCTCTCTGAAAATAAAACAAAAGAGTCCTAATTTATAATATGCCCTCTTGTTATCAGTACAAAGCCATGTAGTAGTTCTTGGGTTTCTGCTGACTTGCCATGGTCCACGTAAGCTACAGAGGCAAAGGCGGTTTCTGAGGGGAAGCAGCCCCTTCATATACATGCAGCATGCGCTGAGGTTCGTGAGGTGATGTATAGGATGAGTGACACTTTCACAAGGACAGAAGGCATTTGGGAACAGTAATACAAATCCAGCACCAATGGAAACTATGGATGTGATCAAAAAAGAATAATCTTTACTCTCTTAACATGTGGTTGAAAAAAGGTTACTTTTAACCACAGTAGACACCAAATAGAAATGTTTCTTGGACATAATCTATTAAAATATGTCAGTCATAGGTATACAGTGATCAGTGAATAAGCAACCAAGACATCAGGGACAATTTCTGGTTTTCATATTTTAAAAACAAAAACAACAACAATGAAAAACACCTGAAAAACTAAACAAATAAATTATTCTTGCTGTAGAGAACTGTCATTCAAAGGGTAACTCAGACTGAAGATGGATGGAAGAGAGATCAGTTAAGTTCAGAAAAGTGCCAATCACCAAGTCAGACACTGACAGCCTAGTCTTGCTGCCTAAAGGCCAAACTTCACACTGAAGGTTAGGATGATATTAAGACATTAAAACATGTAATTAAAACATGTATTAAATGCATTGAAATATCAAAAAACAATTATACATTACTCTCTTTGACTTTCAGGGGAAAAACAAAAGACAAATGATACAGCTGACAAACTTTATTATAGGTTCATCTAAATCTCCTTCATCTACACTGGACTAGTTGGTGACCTAGAGATGCTACCAAAGAGAAAAATTAAATCCTTCAGTAACTGGAAAAAAACACAAGTCCAACCTATACTTAATTTCATCTTTTTAAATGATATAAGTCTGCTTTAGGGAAATCAAAACCAATTTAAAATTAATTTTAAACAATAATTTTTTAAGAGTTACTCAAAATTCAATAGGCAACTCCATTTCCTGAATTTCTAGTCAACCTAAATTTCTGTTTTTAAAATCTAACAAGAATAAGTAAGTTTCTAATCATATGTGTATGAAATTTCATTCGGTAACTTTTTTCAGGCATAAAGAGTTGCCTAAACTGTTAGCCTCTGTTTGCTGTCTGCAAAATTAGGATTATAGGTTCTTGTGAACATTGAGTAGGTATGTAAACACTTGGAATCAAGCAGTTGTTCCATTAATATTGGTTAGTATTTTATAATGTATTCATTCAGAAAATTATAATCAGGTACTCTAGCCAGGCAGGCCAGTCTCTGGGAGAAGAGCAAGCATGGTAGAACAAGTAGGCAACTTAAGCCAACGACAAGGGAACTTTTGATTATCTGAAGATTTTTTTTTTCCTATCTTTTCTGTGCCCCTATTTCTTAATTTGAGCAGATGATTTTCCCTCAGTCTTTACCTAATTTATTATACTAGGTAAAATATAATAAATAAACAATATAATAAAAATCATTGTAGAAGTTTCATAAACAGATATAGGTAAATACCAAGCCTATTGTGTAAATAACATTTAAAGATAGTTCTTTAGCCCCATTCCAAGTAGGTTTGTAAACTCCAGTGTTTTAATAATTATTTTTATTAAGAGAGAAAAAAACCTATGCAGTAAAATGCAAAGGCATCTAAGAAAAATTTTAAAAAGCACATTTTTAAACCTGAAGTGATTCTTTTCTAATCTAGATTTGGTTCCTGACCTGCATTGAGTACCTACTTTTTCCAGAGGCATAGCTGGAAGAATACAATGAACAAGGAACCATTCCTTCCTTCAGAAGGCTCACAGTCTGGTCAGAGGGCTAACTGCAGGACATAAACTGCTAACTAGAGTAGAAGGGTAAGCCACCTGCAGTTCTCTACACCACCCATGTGCTGTCACCACCTGGGTCATTAACTCTCTGAAAATAAACAAAAATGTCCTAATTTATCATATTTGCCAAATTACATTGTGTGAACGAATACTCCCAGAATGACTGATTTCAAGTTACCAACTGTTTAAATCAACTTTAATGTCATTGAATATTAAAGATCTCTAAAGTGACACAATCCATGTTGATGAATGCTGTTCCACCTCTACAGACCTTGCACCAACTCATCTTCAAATGTCCTTCTTCTGCTGATCTCCTAATTTCTGTTGGAAAATTTGAGGTTTCACTGATGCCATTTGCTTCAGGAAGTTTTTCCCAAGTCACCCCGTCTGAAGGTTTGTTCTTCTTCCTTTCCTCCCGATATCTCCCACAGTACCCCAGATTTGCCACAATACTTGTGACACAATAGCCAGAGCAACTATGTGCTTGTCTGGCTCTGCCAGGGAGTTAGGAATAACTTGAGTCAGAATCTCTGTAACTTATCTTCTTACAAAGACAAAAATCAATGCATGCATGAAAATAAATGTCATGAGAGGAGTGCCATCTATCCTGGAAATTCAAAGTGGGCATAGGTGGTTTAAGAAGTTCTCATGGAACAGATCACAGTTGAGGACAGGCTACAAAATGGACACCCTTTTAAAAGGGGAGACCAGAAGGCAAAGAGAATGTTCCATGAAAAGGAAATGGCGTGGCACAAAGTTCAGGACAAGACTCTAGGGCTCATTCAATGAAGAGCGGCTCTGCCAGGCATGGAGGAGGGCGGCAGTTACAAGGTGGAAAAGGTGCGGTGAGAAGTGAGCCTGGTTGGGTTACAGAACCAAGGATTCTGAAGCCTGGATGAAAAACCTGCATTAAATTTGGTAAGTAACAGAGAACTATTGAAGGGTTTCAAGGCAGGGGATTTAAAAAGATGGATCCAGGCTTTAGGAGGCGGATTCTGAGAGTCAAGGAGATTAGAGGAGAGGAGGAGGTAGAGGGACACATGAAAAGTAAGGAGAAATTTGACTCGGGGGTTTTAATGGAGATGTAAATTGGGGTGGTGAATTTAAGGGACAACATGTAGCTAGAAATGATAGAGCAGACATATAATGGCTGCATTTTTTCTTTAAATATAAATAAATAGTAAATAGATCAAGAAATAACATAACAGCTGACCTGTACAAATCCTTGGTCTTCATCAGTTCTTTCTTTCTCTTTTTCTTTCTCTTCCTTCTTCTCTCTTCCTTCCAGTTTTATATCAGAAATGAAAAAATTCTTTATCACAAGAATAATAGTAATAGCCAATATCACTGTTTACTTGCAATATTTGTTTTGAAGAACTATGTATATTCTTATTAAAACAAGAGTGATTTTTTACATTAAAAATGGCACAGAAAACTATCATATCTTGCATCTTTCAAGTGTTGTGGAATAAATTTTTCTATCAGCTCCTTAAAAGCATCATGTGACACAATATATCATTATATACTGGTAACTCTAAAAATAAGTTTATAAACAAAAATCAGACTCACACATCCAACCCAGGGTTATAAAAGCCAGATGACATAAGTAGTAAACCTCCTATAGTATTCTATGTCATTACAAACAGTCTCCCTGACTTGATCATCAGCCTGCTTTTCAAAGTGAAATTGCATGCTTTGTTTTAATCTTTAGTGGGTAGGCCACCTTTGAATTACAAAAATTCCAAGCAAGATGGTCTCTATCACAATTTTCATCACAAAGACATCTTTAACTTAGAGAAAATCATCCCCACATAGACTGCCCTTCATAATGCTACTTTAATTTTTCCAGTTCAGGATTAATGAATAGCTCACAGGCAGCTTGTGAATGAACTCATGATGCCATAGACCTAAGATATGCATAACGTGAATTTTGGAGAGAGAGCCATGTATAAACTAAGGGGATTTTAAGATGCCAAAAGTCTTTACCCAGGTATGAAACTCTGAAGATGCAGAGAACTAAATGAAGTCCTTTGGTACTTGGTGGCAGTATAATTCCTATCTGCTTAACTTTAATGCCATAGTATAAAGAAAATGAGAATCATTGTGGATCTCTTCATCAAAGCCCTCTAAGCCCTCTTATTATCTTCTCTGAATTCTTCATGGAACCTGCTTTGGTCTATATCAGTATTTAGAAATACATTCATTATCTTATGTATCATATTGGATTGAAGTGATTTTTATTACTATCTTCCCTCAAAATCAGGAGCATTTTCTTTTATCTCTATATGCCTCCATGTCTTGAACAATTCAGAGCCTAGAGCATAGTAGGCCCTCTACAAACTCTTGTTGAAATGAACTAGTGTACACTCACATTGAATTTTTCTGCTTCATGTGTATGCATTTGTATAACAGCCACTTTTGAAGCCCATTTACCCACAACTTCTAGGGAAGAAATATTAGCCATTTCATTATGAAACCACAAGTGCTCATTAGTAGACTGAAGGACACTTAAAACCCAACAACACAATGTGAAGTGTGGCAATAAACAGACATTATCTTCTTAATGCACAGCTTAGGTGTAGAATTTTTGAGGTTAACACTAGACTCCCTTTATTGCATATGGATCAAATGTCAATGTGAAAGAAATGTGCCAATACTTCTTAAAAATGCCACTAAAAGCATAATTGTTTGCTTTAAGTTGCTGCAGCAAGCTAATTCTATATAGATGTAAAAGGCTCAGTTCAATATCAGCCTATGGAAGGATAGGTTGTAGTGTGAGGGTGATCACAATGGCTACACTTTTAATCAGAATAGATTGTGGTGAGGAAATGTTTTTAATTGGCAGTTCAAAAATGCAATTCTTCTCAAAAGGGATGTTAACTAGAAAGCCTGAGAAAAATCTCAAGAAATAAATTGAGCAGTCAATTCAGTAAATGCAACACCTGCTGAAAAGATGAGTAGCCATAAGGTCAAGTGCATAAAGGGATCACCTCCTAAATGCGTTTTGAGGTTCACAGCAGGTGACCTGGTAGACCATGTTTCCCCTACAATTTAAGCTAGCATGGTAACCAGTCATCCTGTTCTGCAGGCAAACATGTCATACATTCGATTTGTTATCATCCAAAGGGAGGCTGGGGAAAGAGGGAATGATCCTTGCTTCTGAGTACAGCTTCTAGGTGACAATTCATTTGTGTAAGACATATTCATTCACTCGAGGCTGGCATTCAAATCTCCATCCTTAATTATAATTGTTGGCTTCAGTGAGTAATCTGTGGATGGTTTTGAGTTCCTGCCAAAGATAATATATCTCCAGGAGGGGGGAGAAAGAATAAGCTTATGGGAAGAGAAGCTCTTTTCCCATAAATGATGAATCAATCCATTATATTTGTGATAATCAATGCCCTGATTCCTCTTCATGTCAATGTGGGGGAGGGAAAAACCTTAGTGAAGTGGCCGATCATTATTAATTCATTCATCGTAGTAGTATTAATCACGAGGAGCTAATGTGAAATTAATGTGACTATAATGTGGGCTTCAATAAGAATTCTACTCTAGAATAGAAACACGGTATAGGTTTTGTTCTCTAACTTAGTTACCTAACAAGTGCTTTCTAAAGATTTTAAGGAAGGAAGGGAAGCTCTTTCATGCTTTATGTTTAAGCTTGGCGCCAAGGGGATTGCACTGTGGGCTCACCTGTAAATGTCCTGGTGGGCCCAAGGCTTGTCTGAGACAGTCAGCACTCTGGCAGCAAAATGTTCTTCCAGGAAGCCTGTCTTGCTGAGGCTGCTGGGGCACAAGTGACAGCACAGGCAGGTTTCTGGGAATGGAATCTAGTCTCCAGTGGTGCCTGTCACTTCTTAAAAGAAATCTGAGGGAGATGAGCCAGTGGAGCAATAAAGCCTGACTACCTATCTTGGATTTGAGAACCTTTCTGGAATAACCTTAATCCTGTTTCTTCAAAGGTATCATGGGAAATCATCCCTGAAGACTTTGAGGCAAAAATAGGTCAATGCTTCAAAAAGCCAGTCAATGCCCATTCCTGCTGCTCTAACCTGGCTTCATCCATTGTCTTGGAGAGCAGCACAGCAGGTGGGTAATCCAGTTAACTCTCAAGGATACAGAAGCTAACAAGCCTGACCTTTTTTCAGGTACCCACTCACTTCTTTGCTGCGGCTCTGAAATCTTCACATTAACCATGTTGTTTCTCCTCTCTCTGCCTTATACATGTGGGCTTCTCCCTCCCTATCCTCAAACCAGCTTCTCCTTGTGTTTTAAAGTTCAAGTCAATCATCACTTCCTCCAGGAAGCCCTCCTCATTGTTGCCTTCCCTTTCTCATTTCTGTGCTCTTCAAAATTTCTGGGTATGTGTCTGTTTGGATCCTTGGCGCCTAGTTCAGATGACCATGTTGCCCTTCTCCAACCAAGAAAGGCTGTGTCAACACTTAGGACTGTTTCCTCCTGGTCCTTGTATTCTCAGCATTTGGCTGAGTAACGGCCACATAAAGGAAAGCTTAAAAGTGTTAAATGAAAATATAGCACATGGACAAATATGTTTACAGCATATTTCAATACAGGTCTCTTTTAAGTTCTCTTTGATCTTACTATATACACCAGTAGGCAGCCATTTAATTAATTTTTCTAGTATATTTCTTCAGTCCGATATCTACTTTGCAATTCATTTTGCGATCTTTCTTGGTAATCACCGATGTTGCCCTTTTATAATTCATTCAATTCTCTGACCCCCAGCCTAAGGTTATATTAACACAAATATTATCTTTTCTAGAAGAGTACTTCTGTTGATTATGTTTGCATGTCTTTGGGAGAAGAACCTTGTAGATGTGTCTTAGTGCCATAATTCATAATTGTTTTCCATCTCTAAAACTGATAATAATTAGCTCCAAGTCTTATGATTACAAATGATGTGACAGATAGGTATTGTTACAAAGCTGTGCGAATAAATGTCAGGCCTCTTCCTTCTTCATATCTCAGACAGATTTTGATACATCTTGGAGTAAAGAGGGGAATAAAACACCTTTCTCCTTTGAGTCAATACTGTCTTAATTTTCAAGTACATGTGCATCTAACCTCCTGAAGTTTAATTTTAATGGATCTTCTTTGGGGTCCTTAAACTTTAAATACCTAAAACAACCTGCAGATCTTTAAGCATATTTTCCTTCTTCCTATCAAAGTCAATTACACTAGCACTATCTTAATGCCTGAAGGCCAGAAGTCACATAGTCATCAGTGATGGCTCCCTTTCTTCCTTTTGGTTCCCATTTTTGGTCAGCGCCTGAGCTATTGCTTTTCTCCAAATTACCTCTTGAGCCTTTCTCTTCTTTCCCACCTGCAGGGCCTCTACCTTAAGTCCTCATTCTCTTTTGTTCAGCTTTCACTTTGGGTCCTGAATGAGCCTTCTGCCTTCTAGGCTCTTCTCCTCATTCTAACACTGGTCTTCAATCCCATAATAAAACTGCCTAAGACCCTGACCATTTGTTCTTTATTGGATTCAGTCTGAAATCCTTAGGCTGGTGCACAGGGCCTGTTCTAACCTGTCCCCCAAAGACATTTCCTTATTTATCTCATGTCCCTGGAGTCAGCTCTCCTTCATGCTCAGGGTTAGAATAGAGTCCTGTTGCATGAGAATGGTCCATGAAGAAATATTTGTAAAGGGCTGAGGGTTATGCTAGGATTTTATGCATGTTACCTTTTTGTTCAACCCCAGAAGATCTCAGGAGAAGGCTGTAAATAACACTATGCTAAAAATAAAATGATGAGGAGCAAACAACCTTGGACGAACCCACTGCATTTCTAGATACAGAGGTGGCACAGGTCAGTCTGCCTCTGTGGTCTTTCCCAGCAACGCTGACTGGGGTTCCTCACAATTGCTGTTGGTTCATAGTGTGCTCCTCTGGGGGATTTTTTGGGTTTTTTTTTTTTTTGGTGAAACACTTGACCTCTCTATCCTATACCACATGATAATCTTTCTATTTTCTTTTTGATACCCTAATTTGATACAATTTCATCTGTGAAATATGCCCCACCTTCTTTTCTCTCTTTGTGTATCACATAAAACTGCTCTCATTGCAAATTTTCCCAGTTGCAATTCTCATTACCAAACTATTCAGGCTTCAATGGCAAAGGAAGTCTCTCACTCACATTTGTAATCCCAGCATTTCATATAATGTCTGACACAGAGCAGGAGCTCTAAACATACTTGTTTAGTAATTGATTGAATGTGTTCTTTGAATAAAGGTAGCAGGTATATGGTTTCTCTGAATGTTCGGGTAGAAGAGTGTAATGTATTTCATTCATTCTCGTTTTTAATCCAATGACTCCAGGTCTGCCTCCTACTGAATTAATGGTATAACAGCATCATTTTGAGAGACCTCAAATCTGGAAAACTTAACATGGTAACCTAGAAAATGACACACAGGGTAAGGGCTCTGGTTTTAACTCCACTATAGCCACCCTAAATTTGTTCACCGTCCAACCTATACACTATTGCAGGCAGGTGAAACTGCTACTTGTGCAGTTGGGTCAACCTTGACCAGGACATCTTTGCTGAGACTTGGAGACAGGTGCCTTTCCATGTACAGCACCTAACTGTTCCCATCTGAGGTTCTGCCCTCTCCTTTGCAGAACTTGTAGTCTTGAGGAACATCCCCACTCTTCCCTCTTCCTTTCCTAGGCACCTTTGCTCCTTGAAATATAATTTGCCTCTGTGCCTCACACTGGTGTAGTCCTTTCACTGAATAAACTCAAGTTGTCAGAAGAAGAAAGCAGGAGTGAAAATTTGCTTAGTTGACTTCTGCCTTCCTTCTGGGTCACAGCTACAACTGAGGTTTTTGCAGTGTGGCAAACACTAAGCCCTGAGCTTGTTTCTTTGAGAGGAAAGCAATAAGACAGGAAATAAAAGTGCCAGTGTGCTTAACCTTTCTGATTCTTCTCAATATGAAGGCAAAACAAGAGTTAATATCCTAATAATGTTGTCATAACTATCTACACTTTTTGGATACAACCTAATACATCCTTTTGGGAGTAGAACGGCAGTACAGTGTGGTAGGTAAAGCATGAATTCTAGACCAGATTGCTTTGGGTTCCTATCTCAGCTCTATAACCTAACTAGGTTGTCTCTGTGCCTTTGTATACCTATCTGTAAAATGTGAGTACTAATCGCATCATCTTAATAAGATTGTGTGATCAGCAAACGTATGCAAAGCACTTACATGAATGCCTGGCACACAGGAAGTTCCACATGCAAGTTAAAGAACAATTCTGCATACTGTGTTACTTAGATCATGAGTCCAATGTGTTATATCAGCTTTATCTCTTATGAAAAACTCACACAAATTTTTGAGACACTACGTTGCCCAGGCAGGCCTTGAATTGACGATTTTTCCTTCTCAGCCTCCTAGAAGGTGGAGTTACAGGCATACAGTATCATACCAATCTCAAAAAGTATTTTCTGAAAATCTCTGCTATCTCTCCTAAATAATAGTTCCAAATTTGTAGATGGATGTTAACTAATGTGCCTAGATATCTGCTGATATTAAAACTAACACAATAAAAGTCACAACTATCATTTTTAAACTGTATTTCCTTCCTTTCCCATGGCCCTCATACCAACCTAGTAGGTCCTATGAATCTCCTTCCTTAGAATACCACCATGCTAGTACAAACTTAATTACCTATGTCTCAACAAACAAAATGGCATGTGTGTCGCCTCAAATTACAAAGTATTTTAGACTGAATGAAAATTAAGTCATGATGTTATCAAAATTTTGTAGAATTTTGAAGGGAAAATGTATAGAACAAAATGCCTATATTCAAATGAAAAAAAAATTTCAGATCAATTACTGTGTCTTTCACAGGAATAAACTAGAAAAAGGACAGAAAATTAAACCAAAATAAGCAGAAAAACATAATAAAGACCAGAGCAAAAATCAATTGAATAAAAAGTAAAAATAATAAAAATTATTGATCAAAATTTCTTTCTAAAATAAATAATCTAAATTTAAAAATTAATAATTTGAATTAAAAATTTCTTTCTATGGTATCAATAAAATTGATAAACTTTGAGATGGACCAATGAGGAAAAAATGAGAAAAGAGACAAATTCATACCAAGAATAAATCTTTGCTACAGATTTCACAGATATTATTGGCTTATTAGAAATGATTCTATACCAATAAGCTTGATAACTTAGAGGAAATGGATGAATTCTAAAAAAATCCAAAGCTTATACAAAAAGAAATAGATAAACTGAATAGATGAATATCATTAATAAATTGAGTTTTCTGTTAGGAAAACAAAACCAAACACCTTGTTAAAGAAACTCACAGGGCCAAATGGCTTCACTGGTGAATTCTACAAAATATTTAAGGGATACAATGTATAAGACTTCTACACAAACTCTTCCATAAAAATAGAAGAAAAATAATTATTTTCCATCTCATTCCATGAGGCCAGCATTGCCCTAATATCTATGCCAGAAAAAGACATTATAAGAAAATTATATACCAATATTCTGTATTCATATATAGATATTTTAAATGACAGAGATGTAAAATATATGTACATTTAAGCAATTTGTACTCCACAATATATGAAGTGAATAATGTATCATAGCAAGTAGGATCTATTTCTGGAATGCAAGAATGGTTTAATACACAAAAAACAATCAATCTAATCCACTCTATTACCAGACCCTATTAATCCATCCAGACTGCTCTCATAAAGTACCATAAATTATAAATTGATTGCAGTTTTGGAGGCTAGGAAGTCCCAAGTAAAGGTGCTGGCATATTTGGTGTTCCTTCTTGTCTTCCTCTGTCTTCCTCTGTCTTCACATGGTAGAAGGAACTAGTTAGTGATCCAGGATTTCTTTTATAAAAGAGTTAAATCATATTTCTGATCACTTCTCAAAGGTCTCACCTCTTAATACTATCACTGTGGGTTTAAGGTTTCAGCATATGAATTTTGGGGAAACAGAAGCATGCAGACCTTAGCACAGACCTTAGCATAGAAGATTTCCTTCTAAGATCAGAAGTAAGAGAACAATGTCTCTTACCACTTCTATTAAACATTGTATTTGAGATTCTAGCTAGTACAATAAGGCAAGAAAAAGAATAAAAGGCATATGGATTGGAAAAGAAGCAAAGTTGTTTTTATTTACAGATGACATGATCATCTCTGTAGACTGTTCAAAGAAATCAACAGAAAAACTCCTAGAACTAAAAATTTGTTTATCAAAGCCATAGTTTTCAAGATTAATGTGCAAAATTAATTATATTTCATGCATTAGCAACAAATAATCAGATATTCAAAATTTTGAAATAAAATTTATGTATCATCAAAAGCATAAAATGTTCAGAAATGAATTTGACAAAAGGTGTGCATGACTTATACTCTGAACATTATAAAAATTGTTTCGAGAAATATTAAAGATGATCTAAATTATTGGAGAACCATACCTTGTTCATGTATAGGGAGATTTAATGTTGCTGAAATATCAGTTCTCCCTAAATCTATCCACAGGCAAGTTAATTGTCAATGAACATAATGACAATTATGTTCATTGTTTCAAGTAGAGTGCTTATCCCATAAGTGTGTAAATATGTGCAGAATTATTAAATCATACACGTTAAAATATTTGAGATTTATTTGTATGCTAATTATACATTAATAAAAACAAAATCTCCTTGATAGTTCTTCATGGCTTTCATCTGATAAATAAAACTTAAGCCTTTTAGAAAAGTATAAATGTACACGATTTCAGGTTTTTTTCTAACACTAAATCACATTAGGAAATTTACTTCACTGCTTTGAGTATTTGTTTTCCCATATATAGAACAGGGAAAACAAAATATGGCTAAAATGGTGGTTGTTTGGAATAATTACAATTTTTAGTTAAAATGTCTAGTATAGCACCTGACACTAGGTATTTAAAATGCCTTAAACTCAATAAGCAATGATCAGCTATTGCCTTAGAGATTAGTCACTATTTAAAAGAAAGAGACTAGAACATTAAAGCATTGTTTTCCTTTCTTCACATTTTGCCTAAGGCTTATCCTGAGTTTATGTCACTAAATAATTTATTGAACCTTATGTCATACAATTTAAAAACTTACAGATGTTCACAGTAGACACCATGATTCGTTACCATTACTGTTTCACTTTTGTTTGCAAAAATTTTGTTTATACAGTCATATTCTTAATATATTAAGAGTTATCTCTATTGCCATTGGCTTTTCAAAAATTGATGAATTTTAGCCTAAAGCAAATATTGATAAACCATATATGCCATTTGAAATGTACAGCATTCTCTCCTCTAAAGCAAATACAGCAAAAACTCATATTTATCTGTGAACTTTAGTAGTATTATTAGTGTTATGATTATACCAAGTCAGTAACATTCCTAAGGCTACATTTCTTAGTTCTTATAAAGTAAGGCTTAGATTACATGACTTCCAAAATCATTGCTTACTTCAAATTATATTGCTGGGATAATGATATATGATTACTTGAATTTTTTTGAATTGCTATGAATGGTCTTGGATATTTCAAAGCATATTGTTGAATATTTACAATTATATATTTAATGTTAAAATACATGTGCATTTTATTATTGCATGTTATTTTAAACTTATAAAGATTTTTCTTGGATAATGTGGAGCACAAAAGAATTCAGTTCTGTAAATTGGAGAAATAGGTGACTAGATTCACTAATACAAAGTTTATAACACCTAAAAGAAATTTTTGCTTTTAAATAAATTACAGTGAAAGGGGCTAAAAGTGGTTTGCATGATTATACTAATTATTATACAACATTGTTATTTTATAAGATTTCACAAAAATTTAATTTTGGGGATTTGGCATACCTATAATATTCACTTGAGAATATTAAGTTTCATTCTCTTTTAGAAGGCGACAAAATAAAAATGTACTACTATAATATCTAGACTTCTCAATAGTCTGTATTGTATTTGGGTTACAAAACTGAGAAAATAGGCAAGTAGAATTGATTTGTGTGACTGTGTGCATGAAAATGTGTGGGTATTATTGCTAAGACTTAAAAAAATCAATATAAGGTAGCCAATTATGCTGTTCACTTACCTTAATTTTAAAGTTTTATCTTTAAACAAGAAAAAGTATTCTTTGCCTGCTTGCCTAATATGTTTGTGTGTATGTTTGTAAACCCATACAAATATGCCTTGCTTAATGTAGTACTATAGCATTCACAGAAGAAAATTTAAACTTAATGGTATCTTTATAATTTTTAAGAACAAGATCAGGAATAATGAACATGTATTTTAATAAACATACTCAGATACATTTATATGTATGTGTGTGTATGTATATGTGTGTGTGTCTCAGGAAAGAAGATACACACAGATACATATGTATACCTAAGAATATTTTAAAAGAAACTTGTCAAAATCACAATAGAAGTTAAAGAGAGCACTCACGAAATCTGCAAACCTCTAGATGATAACCCAGAATAATTTTTTTTAGAAATGGAAAAATAATTATAAAATATATTGTGTTAATAAATCAGAAAAGGCGCTTGAAATAATCTCATAAAATGTTATAGCTTAAATAATGCCCTTCATCAGTATTCTTTGTTTAACATTTTATGTTTATTGATAAATGAAGATGCATTTAAATAATTCAAAGAAAACATTAGCTGCAAGCAAGGAATTAATAATTGATGGGACTGGAAGGACTCTTTTCACTTGGGAAATAGATAATATTAGCTTAATGTGGGGCTGTAGGAACAGAGGAAATGTAATGGATCTGCTTGCTTTAAACTGATGATGGTTATTGTGGTCTAAAAGTTGCTACAAAGGCAAAAGCGGGACAGCTCAGCAAGTGCAATAGATTTCACTCATAGGAGCTGACAGTGCAAATTGTGGTCTGATGTACCAGATTTATACATGGGAGGGGACGTAATGATCATGACATAGACTAAGGAGATGAAAAAAATAAATGCAATTTAACCATAATTGGGAAATGGAAAGAAAACCTTTTGAACATATCAAGACGATAAAAATAAAGGGATTTTACTTTTCTCCTTCATTGTGCTTGAGGCCAGAGGCCAGAGGCCACTGAGAACATGGCTACTTTGCTTTCGACATCCATCATGAGGTTTCAGTTAGATCCACATGCAGTTCAGTCAGCCTTGTGTGGCAATGCCAACATGTTTGGGGAGTAATGAAGGATGAACATCCCAAAATTGAAGAGACACATATGTTGGCTATTTTCATCTCACCTGTATTTGTCCTTCTCCAAATATTAGAGAAAATTGAGTCATGCACATCTGGGAGTATCATGGGTCATTAATTTTGTCCTGCCTTCTCTGTCTCCTTCTTTACTCCCACACCCGAAGCAAGAGAGTTATTCTTGAGAGTGCCCAAGGAAACCTCAAATTACTCCCTGGTAAATTCATTGTTGCCATTGGGAAGGACTCTTTAATTTCTAATCTGGCATAATGCAAAAACATGTCTTTAATAGCTGTTTTTAACCCATCCCAGTCAAAAAGAACCTCTTAATACCAGTAGCCATTTCATAAGCCATCTCTTCAATTTGTTGCTTTTGCTTTAGAAACATTAATTTCCCAAATAGTGGATGTGATAGTAGTTTCAGAAACATTACTTCTTTCTAAAAATTTCAGTTAAATAAATGTATGACTAAATCCCATAAAAGCACTAAGGCAGAATACCTGAGTGGCACAGCCTGAAGATTAAAACATGAATAGATGCTTGCAAAGACTACATGGGCCACAGCACATTAACAGAACAGCCTCATGATTCCCACTTCATACACTGACCACTTAGGACATCTTAATAACTCCAGACCAAGTTCATATGTACCTTATTTGACATGGAATTTTAAGTTCTTTTTTTTTTTTTTTTTTTTTTTTTAGAGAGAGAGAGAGAATTTTAGTATTTATTTTTTAGTTTTTCGGCGGACACAACATCTTTGTATGTGGTGCTGAGGATGGAACCCGGGCCGCACGCATGCCAGGCGAGCGCACTACTGCTTGAGCCACATCCCCAGCCCTTAAGTTCTTTATAGTCCATTTTTTTACACTTTTTGCTTTTTTTCTTATCTAGAAAATTTTGTTTTTTTATTTCCTTTGATGTATATTTTTTCAAGTTTATAAATACAATTATGTAAGTTTTCTTCTGTAGGTAGTATTTTTGAATTATACCACTCATCTTTTAAGAACATACTCAATTATCCCAAGCATTAAATAGCAATTGCAGGTGCCAGTTTATTTACATTCCTATACAAAATTTGGAGAGTATCTATAGTCCCTATGCTCAAAGAAGTCACACTCTAGGTAAGACACTAAGTGATATTGAATCTAAGCTTAATCCCTTAGACTCTTCTTGAGTGTATTACAAAGGACAGAATCAAATGCCCACTTTACATTGCTAGATACATTTATAGCCTAGGTCAGTGTCTGAGACTGTCCTGAGAGAAGAGAGGATTGTATCTGTTCCAACAGGGAGTAGACAGAGGTGACAATTTGAAATCCTGGGCCTAATACTGCTTCTGGGGATCAAGATAGAGAGCCATTTAGGTAGGGTGAGCTAGGAACAGGAGCCAGAATAGACAAACACAATGACAAGGTCAAGTTCAAGGGAGAAAACTACATGGCCAGAGTAGGTCAGGAGGATAGGTGGACTCTGCAGGAGCAGCCAACTCATGCATGATCCAGACACAATTATACCTGACTGGATGTTATCTATCTAGATAGATAATTTTTAAAAAAATTTTTTTAGAGAGAGAGTGAGAGAGAGAGGGAGCGAGAGAGAGAATTTTTAATATTTATTTTTTAGTTATCGGCGGACACAACATCTTTGTATGTGGTTCTGAGGATCGAACCCGGGCTGCACGCATGCCAGGCGAGCGTGCTACTGCTTGAGCCACATCCCCAGCCCCTTTAAAAAATTTTGATGGCAGAAATTTCTTTCCATGCCACAAAAAGCACAATTTACCTTCTGGCTCTAGAATTGTTCCACTATTGACTGTTCTGGAAAACAAGGACACCAAATGGTATACAGATATAAATTTCAGAAGTTTAGACACCTTCTGCACCAACTTACTTATGAAGCAGGTGTGGCATTGTATAAGAACCACAATTGCACTAAGACAAATTACAACATGTCTTAAGAGCTTCTATCAGTGTGTGAAAAGTTAGAAATTAAAATAGCTTAAATTAATTATTGACTACATTTAGCTATTGATGAAATGCATATTAAGTACTTTTAATGTGTTCAATGCAGGATAAAAAATACACTGTCCCTCCCTTCACCTTCCAACTTGCTAATGAGAAAAAAACATAAATATGTGAATTAGTTGGAAAACAATACAAGACAAAAAAAAAGTAAGATAATTAAGGTCCAATGAACACTTTGTACTCCCTGGAACTTCTCTATTACAGAGAAATTTGGTACAGGTCTTCTATCATCTTCTATCTGAGCTTGGCCATGGTAAACTTGTTTAAAAAAAAAAAAAAACAAACTCTCAACTAGGCCTATTTTTCCTAGAAGCTTCCAAACTGATTGAAAGTGGCCTGTTGAGCATTTAATGAAATTCACATTTCTGAGCTCTCCAGCTTCAATTTCAGGCTTTGCTTGATGGGTTAAATCAGGAGGGCATTTTAGGTTAATTAACTGTTGCCAGCAAAGAGGGAAGGAAGATGAAGGATGGTATGCTAACACTAAAAGTGGAATTCAAAGTGGTTTCAGAAATAAGGGATCAATAGCAACCAAGTGAGCTGACTGTGAGTTGAATCTTGTGCAGACGGAAAGACTTCCCAATTCTACATTGACTGCTTCCGCGGCAGCAGCCTCCTGGGTTTCAAACATCTTGTCACTCATAGTCTCTCACAGTTGTTCATCAGCACTTCTGTGTTCCATCACAGATATGTACATAATGTTGGACTTCAGGAGTGGTGGAGTAGTGGGAAGAAGCATTTTATCCCCAGCTATCCTTTCAGCATGACATTTTGCTAGATGAGCCAGCAATGACAGCAGACACATATGCCTGGGAATTTGCTTTTTAAACTATATGCACTGATTTTACTAGCATGATTACAGCTCTTCAGTAAGTGATGCCTCTAGACTTAAGAGGACCAAATGAGAAGCAGCCCAGTCATGAGGGCCAGGAGCAGCACGTTCCTGTTGTCATTGCCAACTAGTGGGGATAGAACATATGGTCACTTTACAAAGGTGAGTTACCAACAAATACACAGGAATCCTATCCAAATGGTCCCCAGCCTGATTTCTTCTTTTAAATTCATGTGTGTTTCCCTCTGTCAGTTTTTGTAGTCTACGCCTATGCATACACACACAAACACACCTGTGCTTGTGGTAAAATATAATATAATATATATATATATATACATATATTAGGTAAAGAAAAGTTAGAGGGGCTGGGGCTGTGGCTCAGTGGTAGAGCGCTCGCCCAGCACGTGCGAGGCCCTGGGTTCTATCCTCGGCACCATATAAAAATAAGTAAATAAAATAAAGGCTTCATGTCCAACTACACCTAAAACATAAATATTAAAAAAAAAAGAAAAGTTAGAAAAACTAAGATGAAACCAAAACTAATTTATGGAAGGCACTCTGTAATTATATACAGTTGCTAGATAGAGAGCATGGGTTTTATTCTGAGCTGTGTTAAAATGGAACAAGGCGACTAGATTTTAGCTACACAGATGTATTCTTGCCTCCCACGTGGTCAGTATTCCTAGAATTTGATTTTATATTGGAGGCACCAAAACAAACATCATTTTCTCCCCAACACAGCACATGGTGTGCAGAACTTCTGTTTACTTGGTTGAAATCTTTATGGTTTTTAATTAAACCTGTGCTGTATCTATTACAAAAGTAAAACTGCTTTTAGTCTGGGGTGCATGCTCAGATGCCTGTTACAGCCAAGAGGGGAGACATAGGAGAGAACTGAGCAGGGCCAACAGGAGAACATACCCCTTCTGAGGCTCAGCTTCAGCCAGTCTTAGCCTATGGTGATGTGGGACCAGAATGGCCAACATTCATTCGTCAATCTTTTCATTTTAAAGATCACTGAGTTCATTTTCTCAAGTCTACTTACTTTACTGAGCAATGATCCAAGAAATAACACATAAGTCGATACAGGAGATAATGATAAATCAACATTAAAAACAAAATAACAGTAGAAATGAAATTTAAAAAAACATTTTGAGGATATTCCATTTCTTAGTAAAACTACTAATGAGATTACTAAGGAAAGCACAAATTAATAGATGTTACAGTTTGTATCATAAATGTCCCCCAACACTTGTGTGCTAAAAGCTTTGGTTTGTAGCCTATGGTGTTTTGGGGAGTAGTGGAACATTAGGAAGTGGGTTTAGTGGAAGAAAGTTAGGTCACTGAAAGCATGCCCTCAAAAGGGATATTTGGGGTATTGGACTTTGCCCATCTCCCTCTCTCTGCTTTCTGATTCCTATTACTTTTTCTCCATTACACACTAGCCACCTTGTTGTTATGCCTTCCCACACCTGCCTCCCATCAAAAACAAACAAACAACAACAACAACAAAAAAAAACAGAGCCAAAGACCATGGGCTGAAACCTCTGGAACTCTGAGCCAAAATAAATCTTTCCTCCTTTAAGTTTATTTATCTCAGGTATCTTGTCACAGTTACAGAAAGCTAACAAAGTAGAGATCTTTTAAGTTTTAAAATACTTGCCCTTTCAGGGTTTATTAAGGTTTTCTAGTAAAGAATAACAAATGGCAGGTGGAAATTAATGATTAACCCTGGAGTTCTGACAATATAGGCCATAGTTGTTCCTCCCAAATAAAATACAACATTTCAAAGAATTTTCTTATCTCAAAAGTTTATGCAAAATCCATAACACAGTAGTGTTTGTTTTAATTAATAAATTTAAAAAGCCAAGTTCAAATCAAATTTGATCATCTTACAATGTCTTCTTAAAAAAAATAAATGCTCTAAGAAGAGGCAGTGTTTTTATCCTGTGGCTTCAAGGGCCCTTCAACTCTGCTAAAGACTTCCCAGGAGTCTGGGTAGCCCATTTGAGAGGCAGGGAGCTACACAAATTCCTTCAAATCTCATAATAGCCTTTATGTGAAAGATGAATAAGGGAAACTCTTGTTCTCATTTAGCAGATTTAGAAAATTAAGCTCAAAGAAATGAAGCACTTAACTCCCACTTCTAGTTAATGATGACCCTGGGACTAAAATCCTGGTCCTTTAATTCTATGACTTTTCCCATTTGGAAGCTCCAAATGCAGCTTCTCTGAATCTTCAGTTCAGACTCTATGTGAATGTCACTCCAAATCTTAGGGATACATTTTTTATCTAAAATATTCCAAAGAAACAGGATTTTTTTTTTGCTTGTTGTTATTAGTTAAAAATTTATTTCTGGGAGAAGGTAGGCAACTATTATATGTCAGGAATGTGATATACTTAGAAAGTCTGCTTTGCTTTGTTTCCTTTGATTTTGTTCACAAACGTAAGCAAAGGGATAATTTTCTATTTCATGTTGCAGTGAACAAAATATAAATTGGTTGACGACAGGGGATGAAAACTGGTCCTACTCTTTTGGGTGACCAGCATTAAATGGAGCAATCTTTGAGAATTGCCAACCCTTCAAAACTGATGGTGGTCTCTTGAAAGAGACTTTTCCAAATGTGTTTGTCGTCTGAAAGTGCAGCAGTTGGGGACAATCCATAACCCTTTCCAACAGGGAAGATGGATTAGTTTCGACTGACTCTGTAAGATGTTTGGTTGTGGTCCAGCTGGCAAGGGCATAAAGCAAAGTAATTACTTGAAAGTAAAAGGAAAGCAAAGAAAAAGATAAATATTGTATCGAGTCCCCTCCCTAGTTACTTGGGATTCTGACTTCCCTTTGAATTCAAAACAAAACAAAACAAAATCATCATTTCGGGGCCAAGAAAAAATTCCATAGTATCCCAGTAGAAAATCCCATTCAACAATGGTTTTAGTTATTAACAGTGTTAATTTTTTTCTTTTGAAAAATCTGAGAATCCCATTAATTAGTGCCAGAGATGAAGAATCTACACAGAATCATGTGTAAGATGTGTTTTAAAAATTAAATTAAATGGAAAATATAAAGTTTCATCCACCTCTTTAGACAGATTCAGGAATTGTGTATATTTCTTTAATATGAATTTTATACTGCATATCTCATACTGTGGTTTTAGAAATTTTCTTTATTTATATATTTTATAGAAAATTAAAATTAACTGGGTGTGGTGGTGCTTGCCTATAATCCCAGTGACTTGGGAGACTGAGGCAGGACAATTATGAGTTCAAAGTCAGCCTCAACAAAAGCAAGGTGCCAAGCAAATAAAATACAAAATAGGGCTGGGGATCTGGCTAAATGGTCAAGTGCTCCTGAGTTCAATCCCCAGTACCCACCCCCAAAAAACCTGATTTTTTTAAACCACCCTCTACCTTCCCTTCCCACCTACAAATAAAGTATTTTTATTTGTAGTATATCCATGTTATTCTGGATAAAAAAAATCGTATTTCCTATGTTGCCTCAGATGCAGATCCACCTAGAACATGGAAAAGGTTTTGGACTAAATTCAGGTTTTCCTACACTGTCTTCAGGAGCGCTGCTCCTCATGGGTAGACACCTCCAACATTCTCACATGCAATAATATGAATGCTGGATCTAATTGGTTCTGGCCTCAGTGGTTTTTGGCTAGACAACAACCAGATGAGAGGCAGGGAGAAAATTCCACCTACTCTTGGATCTACATGATGCCAAGCTCAGGTAAGATCAGTTGCTTCATTGAAGTGACTGATCCTATTGATAGCATCTATCGATCTGAAGAGATGCAATTTTGAACCAAGTCTTGGTTTTTTCATTTCTATCTCCAAGAGCCCTCCTTCTGCAGTGGGTTTATCAGTGTCCTTTGGTTCAATCACATGTCATAGGAGGTGCCTCTTAACACAAGTTACCAGGGTGTGTGTTCAGTTCCTGTGCCCTTCTACTCAGGCAGGCAGAACTGCAGAGTAGAGTGTGTTTTCATACTTTTGTCCTTGGTTCTGCTGCTGGGGGTTTTGCTGGTGCTGGGCTTGAAAATGCTATTGAAGGGTGTACTCTCCAGGTTGGCTGGCATTCAACTTGCTTGTATTGTATTGATATAGTATTTGCATTGGCATGGGCCCTGCTATCCTTCTCATGTCTAAAATGTTGACATTAGGGTGCAAATTTTTGTTTATTTTTGCAGTGTTAGAGGAAAAGAATAAAAATTTCTTTATGCTTGCAATCTACACAGGATTTAGTATGCAAGGGCAAATTCCTTAAGCTAATTTCCTCTTGTAAATGTTTGTTTTAAGTTTAAAAAAGAAGTGTCATAGATCATTGTTTGTATTAAATCCTGTTTAAAATAAAGATAGGGAGGTAGGAAAGAATCAATTCTACTGACTCAATTTCTGGAATGTTACTAATCTAGATAATCCAGGCTTTAAAATTTTGTTTTGTTTGTGACTTTAAAAAAAAGAATCTATCACCTCCTAAAGGTTTTTTTTTTTTTTGAGTTACCAGAAAACTTATTTTAATCCTTCAGTTTTCTTCTCAAGCCAAGAATTATATCCTAGCCATACTGCTTATGAAATACATACATCACAGGTCTCATCAGGTTGTTTTAGTATAATTGTGTTTATGGAAAATGGTAAAGACAAGTATTTAAAGAGATTTTTCCCATGTTTTTAAAAGCGGACAAATTTAGCTTGTGAGACTACAAAGGATAAACCATTGCCAGCACATGTATGTCAACAAATCAATTGCCAAGATCTGGTGCTCTCTCCTGCTGCAATTTACACTTAGAAACCTATTTGCCATTCTTGAATTGTCTTTTGGGGGGACCGTTATAGAATCCCCTAAATATTCTTCCTATGTTCTTATATTCATTGGTCTGTAAAATTCACCTGCCTAAAGTATATTTCCAGTCATCTGTCTAAAACTTTAAGTGGCTAAACCTTATCCAGGTTTTCTAGTCTGGAAGGCAATTCAAGCTCTCCATGGTCTGGTCTCAGATAGTTCTCTTCCCGTCCAACTGTGCCTGCTCCTTGTGGGCAGGCCTGTGCTTTACCCAGCCTACTTTTCCTGGGTCTGTGCCTTACTTGGCAAACAGATGGTACTCCAGAATAGTTCTTAAAATTTCCTACCCCACCTGCAGCTGTAGCATGGGCAAGACCCCCAAAACTCTCCATTCCTACTCCCACAGCTTGCTTATAGAATCTCCTCTACTTAAATTGCCTTCCCTTTCTTCATCTCCTTTTCACAGCTTCCAACCCACTCATTTAAAATCCATTTTAAATATTTTCTTTTCCCAGAAATCTCTGAATATGAAAACTGAACGTGCCTTCTTTCTGAATCTCTCAAGTCCCTTCTGGAACATTCACGGCATATATTATATTCCTCTTTATGCTATACCTATTTGCCGGCTTGTCAAAATTTCCCTACTAGATTATAAGTTCCTCTGGGACCTTAATCACTTTTGTTTTACCCACAGTGTCTAAAATAATATTATTCATCAGGTAATAAGCAAATTCTGCTCCATTTGGAGCACTAATTGTGTAAGAGGCTCATTATGTAATAGATAACCTAGAAAAATCAATCAAAAGAAATTTCTTATACACTTAGTGTCTTTCAAATTTTTATGCTCCTTCATGTTATAATGTTTCTGATTTAATAATACCTTAAGTTCTTTATAAGGATATTAAATAGAAATAAATTAGCTTAGATGAACCCAAGTGGTAATTTTCCATATAAAAATTTATTAAATTCAACTTAAGAAAATATCTATAGCCAATTAATTCTTTATGCTACAGACAGAAATTTCATTTTATTATTAATAACTTTTTTGCTAGAAAATGGTGTTCCTTTTCTAGTTACTTTTGGAATCGGGATCTGATTCCTCTCCTTGTCCTTTCCTTTTTTTCATCCTCTCTTTAGGTTACATTGTTGACCTCCCTTATTAGTGTTGGGTTTCCCATGTGCCCTCTGGTTTTACTTATCATTTAACTGATATAGGGCATGGTCTTTTTGTTCTTCACTATATAACATGTGAATTTGCAACTTTTTTTCGAAGTCTCTAGCTAATTCTCTTTATAATTGAATAAGTAATGAATGAACAAATTATTCTTCAGATGAACTAAATTCCAGGCATTCAGTTTGGAGGGAAGATCATTCCAGAAAACAAAATTTGCTTTCTCTTTTATGTTTATCCATGTTGGCTTAACACCAAAGTAAAGCCATGAGTCATTGTCTGATACTGCCCTTATGGTCAAGAACTCAGGTGTTGTAGTCAGCCACATCCATGCTATGTGATCTTGGACACATTGCTTAACTCCTTAGAGTTTCAAAAGTGGGGATAAGAGTCCTTAGAATATATTGCCCTCTATCTAGCAGGGAATGGTTATTCAATAAATGGCAATAATTATTATTCTATATATAAAGTCAGGTTTGCAGCAAGAAGGAAAGAATATTCCAAATCAGGAACCAAAAGGTATAGAGATTGAAGTGACCAGGATGTGAAGAAGCACTGAATAGGAAAAAGAACCATGCTGAACTGGAAAATTGGAGCAAATAGGATAGCTCTGAATATCACGTTAAGAAATTTGTACTTGTTTCAGTAAGAGAGACCTGATATAAGTCCCTGAGGAGCGTGGCAGACTGTATTAAATGGGATATGTCAGGGATAGCATTCTGAGAACAAAAGAAGGTGAGGTGGGCAGAGACTGGGATGGGGAGATTTTCCCAAAGAGAAAAGTAAGTCAGCTGATCACAGGATATTGGCCTTGGGGATAGAAAAGGCACTGACAAAGAAGAACCAATAGAAACCAACTAGAAACTTTTCAGAGCTGGGGAAGGATATAGACAAGACAGATAAGACCTTTAGGGAGTAATGACTCCCTAAATAGAAAGTAGTGAATTGAGAAATGGAGTTATTTTTGCAATGGGACTCATTAAGTGTGCTGTTTTAGATAATATCAGTCTGAGTTGTGATGAGAAGATGGATAGTGAATACTGCCCAAGCAGTATTAAATAGATCTTAAATAGAGGAGCTAGATTAGATTAAATAGAGGATTTAGATCACTCCAAAAGGAAAGAATGTTGAGGGATGAGCACCAGCAACCTGCTTTGATTTCTCCACAATTCTAACTCAGCTCTTTAATTTCTGAAACTTCCAAAGCTACAATACAGGAAGTCGGTTTGCTAAAATGCCTCTCCTGAAAGTGCTTCGTACCCTTTTACTGATTCATTAATTTACCCCTTTACTGATTCATTAATTTTCACAGTCCCAAGTAAAATAATGGAAAACAGCTGCAATGCTTCCTATATTTTCAAGAGACATAAAAAAAAACTTTCCTTTAGAGAAAATTCTACCCTTAGATCCAAACACCCTTGAACCTTTCTACAAACACAACCATAATGGAGCAGGAGAAAATAGATAGTAAATTCAGTTAAAGCAGTGGTTTTAAACTGGAGGTGATTTTGCCCCTTAGGGCACAATGGCAGTGTCTAGAGGCACTTCTTAGTAGTCAGAACCCAGGGCAGGTACTACTTAGCTCTAGTGGGTAGAAGCCAGGGATCCTGCTAAACATTCTACAAGGAACAGGGTCGCTGTCCACAGGAAGAATGATCCAGGCCAAAATGTCAGCAGGGAAACCCTGAGAAACCCTGAATTAGAATGACTTTCAGGAAATTTACTATTAGATTATTTACATTTCTTTATATACCCAAAGGCTTTTGCAAAGTAAACATTTGTTAATTGATTATTGGTTTGTTGATTAGTACTTCCAAATAAAGTAAGTGTAAGATACATGGGAAAGCTCTCAAGGCTTTCCCATGGCCTGGGTACAAAGCCAGTATTTACTTGGCTTCTGGTTCTACAAATTAGCAATGTTGAATAAAAGATCAAATCAGTATTTGTCTCCCACCCATAAGTACAAAACCAATATTCCCATTTCCATTTATTCAATAGGGTCACATTTTTAAGGAAAGAAAATAAAATATCTGAATAATTTTAAGGATCTTATAAAAAATGTTGTGCCCTGAACTCCATTGATGAAAACGGAAAAAAGAAAGAAAGAAATAGATTCAGAATGTCAGTTTGCCCTTAAGTGATGTATTAGCTACAAGAAATCTCATTACGATTTGATGCCTGAATCCCTTGAAGGAAAGATCTTATATTGTGAAGGTAGCATATGTGTCATGTGATGTAAGTACTTACTTTTATTGAATAGGTAAGTATATAATAGCTAAAAGCCCCATAAATCAGCTAAATGTTCTCTCAATTTATAGAGAATATTTGATCTGAGAACATTACTGTCTGGTGAACGACGGGGAGGAAAAGGAGACATGGAATGCAATAGAGATGGATATGGTGACTAATTCCTTTGGATTCAGAGTATCAGATTTCAAGTCACAAATGGACAGCCTGCCCTGTTTCTGTAGTGTCCATAGACCGCCTAGGCAATTTTAAAAATTGAAGACTTGCATATTAGATGTGGTGAACGGGGAGTTACATGCATATAACCAAATCACTCCAGAGGGACATCCAAAAATAACGGGATAGGATAGATGCAGTGCAGATATATTTGAGGAAGTCATTTTTCATTGGACTTTTTATTTAAGCAAATTGAATGGTGATGAAAGAAAAAAGCAACTGTATTTGGTCAATATTTGTCAGAAAGCCTTGTTCACCAGCAGGGTAAGAAAACAATGGATCTGGCAGCTAGGAATGAAGGAGAGATTTCAGTGGCCCAGAAGACGACCTGGCAATTGCCTACAGGATGCAGGCATGTCTAGGATTATTTCTCCCTTTTCTGTAGGAGGAGGAAGATGACATTTTCTTGACAACCATGGAAATTCTTCAGTCTCTTCTTCTGCAACTTTTTATTTTCTTATGTGTACAGTTTCCCATAGATTGAAAACCTTATCCTTTGACCGTGCTTCTTTTTCTAATTAGCATCTTACTTCCCTTTTATTTTCTGCTGCCAAATATCAGAAAGGGAGTTCTAAGTCTACCTTCTTCACCTTCTCACTAACATCTTACATCCTCTGCAACCTGGCTTTCTTCCCCATGACTGATGCCACTTTCTAGGCCACTTTTTAAGCATTAGAAGCATTGTACATCATGGATAAGAATCTTGGCTCTGGCATGGAATTCTAGTTTAAACCTATGCTCTTTTGCTTACTAGAATGTGATTTTAATCTTTCCATGTCTGTTTTCTCACTAGAGTGGGAATGATCATAAGACCAATGTTATGGACTGATTCCAAGATTAACTGACAAATTGTGTGTGAATGCATGAATAAGAGAATGAATGAATGAATAAGGAATTGCCTCATGGCTGGCAAGTCCCTAGATCTGCAGGGTGAGAGGCAACTGGAGACCAGGAAAGCTCTGATGATGAGGTCTGTCCCAAAGGCAGGTAGATTTAACACCCAGAAAGAGCTAATGTTTCAGTTTGAGTCCAAAGACAGAAAAAAACCCATGTCCCAAGGCTATCAGACAGGAGGTCTCTTCTTAAGTAAGTATTAGCCTTTCTGTTCTGATTGGAAGAGGCCCACCCACATCAGAGAGGGCAATCTGCTTTACTCAATCTCTTGATTAAAATGTTAATGCAATCCAAAAGCAACCTCACAGAAAAACCAAGGATAATCTCTGACCAAATATCAATGGTGACACATAATTTTACACTTGATGTTCAGTACTTAGTAAATGTTCAGTAAATATTTACATTTTTATTCCTCCCAGAGATCTTAAACTGATATTCCATTAGCTACACCCATCTTCCAGAGTGCTTGCATGGCCAGTAATGTTTTGTTTATTACTAACTGTGAAAGGAGTGCCCTTCAGAAGGCTGCACTCACCCTGGGGCCCAGGCAAGAGCCTTCCTGCACCAGCACTCCTGTGTCAGGCACTTCTCACTGTCAGTCAAGTGCCTCTTGGAGCCCTTCAGTTTACAACTTCAACCAACTCGAACCAAACGCAACTGCTTTCTTCTTGGTTGTCTTTGTAGATCACTCTGAAGGACTGAAGGGTGTCAGAAATTCTCCCAATTGTTGAGCTTCTTTGAACACCACCTTCTCCCGCTCGCTCTAGTTTCTTTTGGATTTCCTGATCCAAATATCACTCAAAGCTCAATACCTTGACACCTGCTAATCCATCCAGAATTTTTAGTTCATTTGCAAAAAAAAAAAAAAAAAAATCAGACATGGTACTTGACATCAAGCAGTTTATAATCTCTTTAGGAAACAAACATCCCAGGTGAAGCAAAATGCACAAGTCAGCATACAAAACAATGTCGGACCTCTGGGGACCACTCGAAGCCTTTTGTTTAATAATATCTATACCTTTTGTTTAATAATATCTATACTCAACAATCTGATGAATGCAGGGATGAATGTGTGAATGAGTAAATAAACGCAGCAAAGGAGTCAGATTGGGACTAGACAAGTCAGAAGATTACAGGAAGGTGCATGCTGGAGTTTTAAATTGGTCTTGAAGAGTGAATCGAATAGAAAGGTGAGTTAAAGGAGGGGAAAATCTCCAGGCAAAGGCAAGAGAATAAGTAAAGATTTGGAGATAAAAATAAGAGTAGGTAGTTTTTGGTGCCTCTCACCAATAATTTTCTCATCGTTGCAATGGGGTTGATAATAGAAATCACTGTATAACATTTAGTTAGTATTTATAAAGTATTTCTTTAGTGTCACATGCAGGATAAACATTCAATAAGCGTTCTATTATAATTATATATTTGGAGGAAAAACATGATCTAAAATATTTATTTACAAGAGAATAAGCTAAGCAACAATTTGCTAATATTAAAGTGTGCATAGTTTTGTTATTTATTACTCTGAGGAATATTTGGAAAGTGCTGAAGCATTTTAGGAAACAAGAATGTATTTTAAAACACCATGTTCTTACCTGTTGATGCTTGCCTTCAATAATTTAAAGTATATATTATTTAAAAATGCTGCTCATGTAGTAACCTGTGCTATGATAAATTTGGATATTAGCTGCGTCTGAACTTTTGAACCTGTTGTGGGATTGAATCCACAACCAATACAGAAATGTTTCTTGTCATTTTATAATTCATGAAGTTAAATACCTTTTGCTTACTATGGTTATTGAGAGAAAGGGTATTGACTGGTAGGCCTGAACTACAAATGGATCTTTCATAAACCTAAAAAATGTTGATTTGTGAAAGCCTCATCATATATCTTCTGGGTTTATCACCTAGTAAGATTTATATTGTAACCAAAATTGCAATACAGCCCAGATATTGCCCTCTGATTGTGAGGCCTCAGCTATTTGCTGGGGCCTATTTTCTTCTTATTAGTTAAAAACAAGTCTCATAAGGACTTAAAAGTCCTTATTAGTCCTTCTAAGGACTCAGAAGACCCTGATTTCTCCTGCACAGAGCAAGTTATTGTAACTATTATGTTAGTTACAATAACCACACTCTTAATTTCAAGACAGACTTTTTTGTTTTGTAGAGACAAAGGGACAAATTATATGATATGGTTAACTGCTATTAGTTATTTTTCTTCCCTATATATCTTCTTCTCTAATTAAGACACTTACATCCAAATCTTCAAAAGTTAAATTTCCTGGTTTAGATGTTTTTTGTTCCAAAAGTTCCTGAAAACTCATAGAACATTTATTTACTCGTTGGACACATACATTGTAATGGGCCTGGTACTAGACAATAAAAATATAAACATAATTGCAACATGACTCCTAATTTCAAGACAGAATTTTTTGTGTCCTAGAGACAAAGGGACAAATTATATGATCTGCTAGGGCACAGATGTGGAAATTACTCATGCTGGTGGGTCTGGGGGAGCCTTCATGGAGGGGCTGGCATTTGAGTAGAGACCAAAGGATGGCAGGTGTAGAGGGGAATACATGAACAGACTGGTAGGGACATCTGGAGGAAGTGGAAGAAATGAGTTTGCAGAGGTGGGACAGTTGGTATGGGCTTAGCCACATTGTAAAGAACCTGGTCTGCCTTGATGAGAATCTTGGAATTCTACAAAAACTTTCTATCTGTACATGAGACTTCCACAATTCATATTGATAGTCAGCATATTCATTCTTCAGAAAAAAGTCTTTCTGTAAGTGTCATAAAGTATAAATATGTATTTCAAAATTTTCTTTAAATTTTTTAAGATATTTTAACCAGAAACTATAATCACTTTGAAATTTGCTTAATTACAGCTATGAGCATTATCCCACTTCCTTCTTGACTCATTAGAACAATTTGGTCATTACCTTGACTTTTACTTGAGCACTGAATATTATTATGGTTTTAAAAAAATGTTTATAAGTTATAAAGAAGTTATAAAAAATTATTTTGTCAACTTCACAAATTTTATAATCCCATATTTATTTAAACTCAACTCAACTTTGTGGTTCTTTTTATCTTGTTATACAATATTCTTTTCAATTCTAATGTTCCTATTATTCCCATTTCTTCACTGAATATTCAGCCATTTCAACTGTGCCCTCTCATTTATCTGCATGATGACATCAAATGAACACCTTCTATGTAGTAGATGCAACTAAATTCTGAAGATTTTAGTTCAATAACATATAGTCTTGCCCTCAAGTAGCTTAAAGTCTAGTTGGGAAAGCAGACTTATCCCAAGAATGTGTGATAGAGGTCTATATCAGAGAGAGTCATGGTAGAAAGAGACTTGTGAATTTGAAAGCTGCTGGCTTAAAATTTCTGGGTGTGCAGATGATAAGGAGTGCACAGTTCAATAGCCCCTATGAGAAGACCCTGTTTGTTTCTGCACAGAGCAAATAGGATTCGAGCAAAATTCCAAGTTAGCTTTTAAATTTTGTTTTAACCATCAAAACTTCCAGTCCAATAAGTATCCTCAGGTTCCCAAAGGGGTGGGGGAAAGAGAGAAAAACAAAATGGCATTTAATGGTGATGGTGTATTTTTTCCTATCTTCCCAGGATGCAGAACAACTTCTCTACCACGTTCATTCAAATTCAATGAACGAGTAAAGGGAGGGTAAATTAAATAGGATAATATCCCTAAAGAAAATTATCTTGTTTTCAACTCCAATCTCACTGTTCTTAGATCAGAAGGTGTGTAAGGAAGTACAAACTGGCACAGTTAAGTCAAAAGTGTTCTTGGTGTCTTAGCCTATGGTCTTCTAGGTTTTTCTCTTCCCCAAATCTACTTATCCTAAATTTTTCTAAAAGGGGAGAAATCTTGAGAAATACTAGTACTCTTCAAAATGCCTTTAAAGTTATTTGAAACATTTTAAGTAAAAAGACAAGGTTTCATAGAGTCAGAATGACTATTTTGTGAGTTTATGCAGAAAGGAAACTGTATTTTAGTTCTTACATATTGCATAGAACAAAGAGGGATTTTCTCACATTTAGTCAAAGAACTATGTTTACATGGTCCAAGATTTTTCTCACTCTCTAGTGCTTTTTGAGCATTTATTATGCAACTGGTACTGGACTAAGTTCCTTTCTATACACAATCCCATTCAATCTTCACAAGAATTGCATGAAATAGATACTAATAATATTCCTAATAAGGACACTGAGGCTCATTCAGAGTTTCTATAATCTTGACCAACTGTATGTGATCAGCACAATTTAATAAATAGTATTTCTCCATTCCTTGTTAACTACCTTTTAACTTCTCTTTGCCTATAACATTTGCTGTATTCCCAGTGTATTTCCATGTTTAACCTTTCATTTTGCCCTTATTCTTTCTAATATTCATTGCCTCAAGAACATAAATTTACAAAATCAGAGGTTGATAATTTATTGTGTTAATGACTTAAAGAGTTAATGACTTAAGGAGCCATTAACTAGACAACAAGGTAATTTTATTTCATATAATTAAGTAAAACGGATTGCAAATATATACAATATCATACACATATATAGAAGAAAACTAGTATTTTTTTAATAATAAATGAAATATTCTTCAAGTTACTTGAAACCCAAAGAAGGAGAAAGTGACAAAAGTCTAGACCTATTCCAGCCAGATTCCATGGGGCATCAAGTGATGTTCCTTGGATGACTGTCATCACTCGAGTAGGAAACAGGGCCTCTTCACAATTGTCTGTAAACCCTAGACCATCACGTTTTGCTGGGAAGACCACAATTTGCATTTTCTAAAAATTTTCTTCATCCACTCAAATCTGACATCAGCAGTTGGATTCTACCAAGCAAGGATTTGAGTAATGCTGTCTTAATTTTCTTGGTCAAAGCAAGCACCACATGGGAATACAAGTGTGTGAGCTGGGACAAACTCTGGGGTAGGAGGTAGCAAGGGAACAAAAACAGCAATACAGATTTGGGTTCCCCTAGAAGATGGCAGTAAGTCATAACATTTTGTGACTCTAAGAAATTCTGTTAAAAAAAAAGTCATTGATTAGGGGTGTGTGTGTGTGTGTGTGTGTGTGTGTGTTTTGTGTTTTATATCTGATAGACAATCTTTTTATACCTCTTTTAATAGAAATATTACAATAAGATGCTTGTATATTTAGAATCTGCAACGATTATTGTTTTATAACTTGGAGTAAAAGTTAAACATCCTAGGAATATCATTTCATCTGTGACAAGGAGGAATTTCTTCTATATTTAAAAATGAAGAGTACAACAAATTTCTGGATACTAGCCTATCTTTACAAAATAAATACATGGATGGGTTAATTGTAACTAAAGACAACATATATGGACTGTGTTCAATTTAAGTTTCTAATAGTTTAAGAAGTAAAGGAATCAAGAGTGCAACTGACAAAATATGTTTTAGGGGTTGCCAAAATCAAAAAAACTGGGGATGAACAGTTGAAAGGTTGGGTTCACTGAAGTTACATGAAAACAAATCACAAATGATTTTAATCTTCCCTAATTATTCTTAGACCCTATTCCTCCTATAATCCTCCAACAGAATGAAGTAAGCAATGAGCAGTTTAGATTATCTATCAGATGTGGTCTGTTGGCAAGGATTCCATAGCAGAAGCAGAGAACAGATGTTGACCTCTGATCCCTCTCACCAGCAGGGCAAGCTTTCCACAGGCAGCCTCACTGGACTCTGAGAATCCTCGGGTCCTGTCCTGGAGTGGGTCTGTGTATTGTGAAGTACATTAGTAAGCCCCCCGTGGTATTTGGCAAGGTAGCAAAAAAAAAAAAAAACACTACATATTAGATTTTTTTTGGGGGGGGGATTGCTTGTTTGTTTTGTTTTGTTTTTGTTACTCAGTGAAAAAGGGTTTTACATTCTAATTTAATTTTATTTCACTTTTATAAGGTATTTTTCCAAATATGGCTAAAGGCAAAACATTCACTAAATTCCTAAGTATAACAATAACCAATTCTATTCCAATACTACAATTTTAGCAGGAAGTTTTATCAGTAAATCTACAGAAAGTGATGCAGGATTTAGATTTTTCAAAATGAACAATGGATTTAACTTTTTTATGAGTCTCTAGATATGTACACATTATTTATTCACATACATCTAATCACACATTTTTTAAAATGTAATCATAAAGTATTTCCCTTAAGATTTGATAGCAGTAATGACAATAAGCATTGAGATTTATAAATACTGAACAAATTTTACAGTGAGGATGATCTAGATGATGAGGCCATAAAAGTTAAAATATAGAAATGGTTATATGCCAATAGAAAAGTTGAAAACATGTAAATGTAAAATAGCCAACAACAGGACAATGTAATAAATAAGTTAATATTCCAAACTGATATCAACTTCATATGTCACACAAGATTTTTCTACTTGACCTTTCTAAAGCAAATTCCAAAATTAAATTACCTAACAGAAATTATGAGATGATAGTTTGACAAGGAATTTTGTGGACTTTGATTTTATCCAAATGATTTTGGTAACCCTATGCCCAACCCTACAGGTTGATAGCAACCCTTCATCCTGATAGCAATCCTGTGACTTGTATGCTTCTGAAGAAAGATAATATGAAACTGTAACATAAAATGTTGGCCTAGAAAAATGTGTTTTTCTAGAGGAATCCATTTTTTTTTTCATGGCCAAACATGCTCAAGAAGATAAAAAGAAAAATGAGGATGATGAGATTCCCCAAGTCAGTGGCAACAGCTAAACTGTGTTGTATTCAAATATGATTCTTAATCACTTCACCCCAAAGCAATGTAACAGATTGCCTTCTATCTCATTACCTAAGGGCCACAGGTAAGAGAAAGGCTTCAGAGTAATTCTCTATACCTCTGTCATTTACCTAATGTAAAGAAAACAATTTAGAGTTCAAACAAAGGTATGAAAGGAAAAAACAGCTTTCGTTTATTCACTTTATTAACTTATCCATTTATTTATTTTACAAAATACTAATGAACACCTTCTATGAAATGTGAATGGAACTCTTTCTGTAATGACTATTTTATAGAGCACTTTATCTGTGCCAGGCACATGATGGCTCATGTGTCCTCCTTTCCCTTCAACACCTGTTACTTTTTGCCCATTGTCTTCTCCCCCACCAAAGCACCAATACCATGATTTCATTCTGTGGATGCTCTGATGAAAGTCAGTTTGTTCTCAACAACCGTGACTAGAAGAACCCCATAGCTGGAGGGCCTTGTGCCCCTCAGATTGGGACCAACTGGCAAACAGGGAGAACCCAATAGATATTCAATGAAAATTTGTAGATTAAGAACAAAAAGAAATACAGCATTTATGGGAAAATACTCCTTTAAAAAAAAAGCAAGAAGGGAAACAAATGGATATGTACTTTAAAAAAAAATAAGAACAAGGGGAAAAAGAAAAAAAGTAGAAAAGTATAACTAGAAAACTAATACAGATAAATTATAATAGTACTTAGGCTTGGAATGGTATTAAAGCTCCCACAAAAGAACTGGTAGACCATTCTATCTTAGTCCATCATATCGCAAGTTCTACTTATATACAAGCTTAAAGAACAAGTCTTATTTCATTTCTTTCATGAAAAACCTAGGGTGGTGACTGCATTATACGATCCTCATCAGTCACTGACATGGCCCTCAAGTAAATAATGATTTCTTCTTCGGTGTGATGCCATCACCAGTAATGAGCATATAATAGTGATATATTAGCATGTTAAATAATGATATGCAAAGTTACAGTGTATGTGTTGATGTCATGTTGCTGCTAACCTGCTACTAGCACTAAATATGTCAGTCTCAACCTAATTTGTTGTTCCAGATGGAAAATTTAATTTTGTCTTGCCTCCTCCACTCTCTTCCAACTCAGGCTAATCACAAACCTCTTTAGACTCTCCCCTTCCTCCCTACCTTTGCCACCTCCTTTAATCACTCAATCACTAAGGAAACCAGACATGTAGCTGGCGATGGTCACGCAGATGGAGAAAGGAAAATCCTTCTCCTAGAGACCTCACACTTACTTTGAAGTCTGCTCATCTGGGAGAAATCCAGGTCCAGAACCATATTTGTATTTGTTATGCAGGCAAGGCAGCAAAAGAACTTAGAGTGCGGGGATGGAGGAACATATGGGAAGGCTGGCTACTCTTGGTCCCTGGTGGGGTGGTGAGGCATCTCTGATGGAGTGAGCTTTCAAAGTCGTCAGGAACTACAACACAAGCGTGTGCCACATGACACCATCTGGAAAAAGCCTCGAAGTTCAAAAGAAAGGAAAACAACTTAGCATTCAATCCACAACTGAAGTTTAGATGATCTTGGATAGTTGCATGTGGAAGATTAACTGTTGTGTGATCAGCGCTGTGATGTGGAGGTTTCTATGGAAGGAATGCTTGCTAGGCTGATAAGCCCATGAGTTTAGCACATGCTACCAAATGTTGAAGACTGGGATCTTTTGATTTTTATTTAAAAATAATAATGTTACTATTCATTCACATCACTTAATTTTATTCTTGCCACAATTGCCAGAGTTGGATTGGATCTTTTCTATTCTCTCAGTGACACAAATGAATGCAAGTGATGTCCCCAATGTCATACAGTTGTTGAAAGAGGGAAACTGAAATATCCAGGTTTTTTTTGCCCAGTTTTCTGACTTCTGCACTATTTGACCTTGCTGCCTTAGAAAATGAAAGGAGGCATGGGCAATTATAAGCAATGAAAGAGCACTTGCAAGATGATATTCATTTTAAAACTAGGTTTTATGTAAGTCCCCACATAGTACAGAAGACCCTTCCCTCTCTGGACAAAACAACCTGCACTAAGGAGTTAGAGCAACTTTTTTTCCTGATTGTTTCAATGTACATAGGCATACTGTTTTCAGTAAGGCAGGTATAATGAACCACAAAAAACAGAATTTTTTTCTGGATATTTTAAATGAAGACAGCTAATCATACATTCAGAATGACCAGGTTAATGTTTCTTAAAATGTGAGAGGTATACAATCGCAAAATAGATAATGAGTGTGATTATTATATATAGCATGAACATGTGGTATTAAACAGTGTTGTTATCATATTAATAATTCCCTTTTCTTTGCTTTTAAATCTTTCAAATTTTTTCAAATGCAAAATCTGTTTGGTTATAGTTTTTACCTCTGTCTATACTTTAAAGTGGGGGTTCCAGCTTCAAACTGAAAGCCTTCAGAGGACACTTTCATCCAGCTAGAATTTATTATACCACATTTATATAATTTTATTGTCATTTTTACCTTCTATTTTTGCAATAATAATATTCATTTATAGTAATAATATTGAGTGCTTTAGTACATATTCACTTAATTTAAAAAGGAATTGTTTTATAATATTAAGTAGATAATTACATAATATGGTGTTGGTATAATTTCGCCTAGAGTGTTAGATAGAATGGTACCTAGAAATAAATAGTGAGGGAGTCCCCTTTCCCAGTACAGTCCTTTGAGAATAAGAAGCATGAAGAAAAGCAGCCTTTGGCAGCAAGATAGGCCCCAACTACTGGTGAGGTCTTGGTGTTGCCAGGAGCAGGCTGGGCATTCGGTCTGGGCATTCACATTCTGGGGTGTTCTCCTGGTGAACAAGTTTATGGAATGCCAATATCAGACAAGGCCACTCTGTGATCATGATGGATCAAGCTAAAAGAGTACTCATCAAAAACCAAACCACTAAAATGGCCAAATATGTCTCTATCCCTACTGATTTGAGGGACTGCACAAACCTTGCTTTATGTCCTCCACCCTCTAGATAAGAGGTGCTAGGATTCCTATTCACAGAATCTCTCCTGTTTCCTGATGGCATTCAAGTTAGAGCAAAGCCCTGCTTCCTTAAACCTACTCCTAACTCACCTAACACAAACTAAAGCCCCAGAAGTTCTTTCTAACCCTGTCACTCTGGGACCCTATGGTTCTCTGTTCTCTAGTGGGTATTTTCCCTCACTACAATGAACCCATAAACTCAACTTTGATCAGCTAGGGGTATCTTCCTGGTACTCTTTGACTAGATGATACTGACACATTGCAGCAATTGTGTTCAATAACCAGTATTGAAATATTAGTTACTGTCAAAAAATTATTATTTGAAATCAAGTAGGAAGTTATGAGAGACCAACCTTGCATGTGACTGTGTCACAATCCCTGGGTGGGTGCTGAGGCGCTCAGTCACAGAAATGTGGCAGAGCTTCCCCCACCCTTCTTGGGTTCAAGGGAGGGTGTCTCATGCATGGGTGTGTCTTGCTACAGCCCCATGGGTGAAGCAATGCTCACCTGTTCCTTTGTAATATAACCCCTTGCCCTGTTTAGGATAGAAGCTTCCATGGAAGTGCCTTGTGTGTGTCCCCTTCTCTTACTGTGCCCTTGGGTGTGGCCTACCCAGGTGTCCGTCAACCTGCTGACAGTGGACATCATGAAGATAGACTCAGCCCCCTGAAACCTGATCCTTTGTCTCATTTGAATAGCTTCTCCTCAATAAAGGGGGTCAGCACGTGCTCTCGCTCTCTCTCTTCCTGAGGACCCTTAAGGTCAGAGGAACTGTCACAGTGACCCCCCAAAAAAAGGTATTTGTGTCTCTTGTGTGGTTATTTTGTGCAGCCCCGTTAGCCCAGCTCAACAGGAGTGACCCCTGAGCATTTTAGTTGCGAGAACAGAAACCTGGCAGGAAGTAGTATTTATATTTATAACTATTTCTAGTTCCAGGCTCCTTCTGTCCACCCAGTAAACTGGTTACTCCTCCAGACACCACTTTAGAGTTGGTACCCTCACATTCATCATCCATCATCAACCTGTTTTGGGTCCTTCTCCCTCTCAAAGTTTTTCCATTGGAAGTATGAATAATGTGACAGTAGTGGGAGAAAAAATAAGTAATTAGAAAAAAATAACTGCAATTGTAATGATCATCATTTATTTCTGCCCACATACCAA
Source organism: Urocitellus parryii (assembly GCF_045843805.1). Classification (NCBI taxonomy): domain Eukaryota; kingdom Metazoa; phylum Chordata; class Mammalia; order Rodentia; family Sciuridae; genus Urocitellus; species Urocitellus parryii. The sequence goes on from NC_135536.1 coordinate 84,112,397, forward strand.
AATCTGTGATAGAAGCACTATCTCATATCTTATTTAATCCTTTTTACAGCCCATGGAGTAGGTAGCATCATCTCTATTGAACACACAAAGAGCCAAGGCTGGGAAGATTGAGTGATTTGCTCCAAATTACTTGCTTACCAAGGTGGTAGAGCAAGATTTGATCTGAGATCTGAATGATCTCAAGTTCTACCTGTATGATTGTCCAATTCCTTTTTTGGTCTCATAACTAGGAAGGTCACAAGGTTGAATCCCCAAACTGACTAAGAATAGGCAGCACCATGACATTTTTAGCTAAATTCCTGGTGTTTTATTAATTATATTCTTCCCTTGAATTGTTTAAATAAAACAGATGAAATTTGATTAAATGCCAAGTGACTAGACACCTATAAACAAAATATAGTATATGAGCTATTTCTCAGAAAACTTATTGCTTATATTTAGCAGAAACATCAGTGAAAAAAATTATCCAGGCTGAAATATAATAATTGATAGCAGAGGATCAGATCCATTAACAAGTGAAAGATTTGTTTTCTTCATCTTCTCATATATTTATTTTGTGACCCTTCCCCAGTGGGTCTTACTGGTACCACCAGTCCTATCAATTAACCTGAATTCAATGGCAGCTATTCCTAGCACATGGTACTACTCCTGCCAAGAATAACTTTATTTTTACAGAGAAATTTGAACAACAGCAAAATACTTCTTTGCGATCTAAATAATTAGTCCTTAAAATACAAAATGTTATCTTGCTTCCATAAATGTATAGAGTAATTTTAAGCTCTAGGTCTATTCTGGTTCACATGTGTGATTTATGTTCTACAAATTCCTTTCATACAAGTAATATTATATGCATATTATTGGTGCCATAGAACCTCAGATAATTAAGTAGCTTATCCAATTCAAACCACTAGTAGATAGTAAAGCCAAGATTTGGAACTAAAATTTCAGATATTGTGAGAGAAGCCAGTGGGTGGAGAAGAGAGGAAGGTCCCAAAGTCCTCTACTTGCCTGTGCTTTTAGCGGTGCTAACTAAATGAGGTGTGAGGAATGCCTGAGAGACCAGAACCTCTTCTTTACATTTTATTTACCTGATGACCTCCATCGTACCTTAGGTGGTATGGCTGATGTGCAGCAGAGTAAATTTGGGGATGGGTGACATGAAAACACACAGGACAAAGCTCAATGGAAAGGGCCACCAGTCCTTGTTCCTTTAACCCTGGCATGTGGGAACTATATGTCTTAGTGCTGACTTGCCAGTCTGTCTCAATGCCAGGAAACCTGAATGTGCATCCCAGAATATGTTTGGATGCATTGCAAACAAATGTCAGTGCAGGCATTATACACCCCCCTACCCCACTAATGTACATTTGCAGGTCAAGAGGGTGATGCTGGAAAAGATTAATCCCTTGCTAAGTATTATCCATCAGAATGCTTTTAAATGCTGGCATATAAGCAGCTAATAGATTATATACCATAAACACAGCTGCTGGAAGAAAAACTGCATTCCACAAGTCATACAATTAAAATCTCTAATCTCCACAAGTACTAAAATAAGAGAAAGGGGCAAGGGGGAGGGGTGGGGGAGGACAGAGATAGACACTGTTTTCTCGGAAAAGGCAGTTTCTCTTTCTGATGATTCCTGTTGAAAATAAGGGCCCACTTACTGAACTCTGGGGAAGAAACTGCCTATATATAAAGTACTCATGGCAAAGGAAGATAGGTTAGAAAAAAAAAAGGAAATTTTTTTTCCAAACTTGTTTTTTATGAACTATATAGATTATACATTTACTTATTTCAATGTACACATAGCACAAGAACAATAATAAATCTGTCCATATCATAAATATCCTATTTCCATAAGTAAGAATTAAAATATTAGTAATATAGATCTATTCCTCAGAAATAAAATCACTTAACCTTTTAGCATATACCTTTCAATGACTTTTTAATCTTATTTCTAATACATACTTGCACTCTTATATAATATTGCATTTTGTGGATGTATGATTATGCTTGAAAGTATGTATGTACGATTATGTTGGAAAGTATGTATGTATGATACATACATTGATCCAGGATAATTATCTAACAAATTATGTGTTATTTATTTTCATGTTTCCTAATTTTCAAAATTATAAATCCATGGATGCATCTCTTATTATTTAACATTATTTTATAGAATAGAATTACTGGGAAAAAACAAAATAAATATTTAAACATGTTTATTCATAATTTAATGAACAATGAAAATAGTCAATTATTAGTGAATATTCATGCTAGACCTTCAAGTAATACAGAAAAATATCAAAATTAAACAGTCACCTTAAATTCTATCACTATTATATTTATGTCCAATATTATATTTTGTTCAGTATTTTCTAGGCTTCAGATCATCAGACTTCTTGATGTGTGTGGAGGAGTTCCACACAGGTCCTGCTATATGTTCACTTGTTTTGGGGGAGGTGGGTACTGGGGTTGAACTTGGGGGCACTCAACCACTGCACCACATCCCCAGCTCCATTTTGTATTTTATTTAAAGACAGGGTCTCGCTGAGATGCTTAGCACCTTGCCTAATTGCTGAGGCTGGCTCTGAACTTGCAATCTTTCTGCCACAGCCTCCTGAGCTGCTGGGAATACAGGTATGAACCACAACACCTAGCTATATGTTCACATACTAACCTGCTTTTTTCACTCTATAATTTGTCATGGAAATCTTGAGTATTGCTAAAGAGATGCATCAATTGGTTAATAGATTAAAATAATCCCATTTTATTAATGGAAAATAATTTATTCAACTAATTTCAACTGATAAACTTTTAAATTTGTTTTTAGTTTTCTTCTATCATAAATAATGCTACATGAATACTCTCATTCTCTTCTCTCCCTCCCTTTCTCTCTCATACACAGATAAAACTTTGGTACTTGACCAGCTCTGTTTCTGGAATAAAGTATTCATAGACTCACTGACCTAAGAATACTTAGTGTGTGCATTTTGAGCTAAAGGATATATATCTAACATAATACACACTATTTATTTTTATATTATGACGTTAGGTAGATCTATGCTTTAAGATGTCATTTGAAAAACTGCTTTATATTATCAACATTCAAAATTTTTATTGGATTGAAAGGGAAAAAAAGTGATAGCTATTAGTCTTTTATACTTGATGGAGTTTGAATAATGGCAAAATATTTTTCACTCTAAGATTATACAATGTATTCACTAGTATTTCTTCCAATAGTTTTTCTAAACATTAAATATTGATAAAACTCTTAACTAAATCAATTTCAAAGAGCAAGGTAGCTATCCAATTTATTTCTCCAAAAATAACTGGCTAGTCATTTCAACACTATGCATTCCCTCCTGTTCTAGGACTCCTGTAACAAAGTATTACAAATTGGCTAGCTGAAACAACAGAAATACATTGCTTCACTATCTGCTAAAGACTGGACATCCAAGATCAAGTTGCCTCTGAGTTGGTTTGTTCTGAGGGCTGTAGGGAAAAATCTCTTCCACACCTCTCTCCAAAAGCATCTGGTGCTTTGCTGGCAATCTTCAGTGTTTCTTAGTTGTAGAAACATCCCCTCAAATGTCTTAGCTCATTTTGTGTGGCTATAACACAACACCTAACACTGGTTGATTAATAAAGAATAGAAACTCATTTCTTGTATTTCTGGAGTCTTAAAAGTCAATACTCAAGGTTCTGGCAGGTTTGGTGTCTATGAAGGCTGCTCTCTGCTTCCAAGATGACATCTTGGATGCTATCTTCTGGAAGAGAGGAATATTCTGTTCTCACACAGCAGAAGTTGGAAGGGCAAAAGAGACAAAATTTCTCCATTACACAATATTTTTTTTTGTACTGAGAATTGAACCCAGGGGTTCTCAACCACTGAGCCACATCCCCAGCTCTTTTTTTATGTTTTATTTAAAAATAGGATCTCAATGAGTTGCTTAAGGCCTTGCTAAGTTCCTGAGGCTGGCTTTGAACCCATGATCTTCCTGCCTCAGCTTCCCAAGTTGCTGGGATTTGCATGCACCACTGTGCCTGGCTCATTACATCCCTTTCTAAAGGCACTTAATCCCACTCATGAAGGAGAGATCCCTGTGATGCAATCACCTCCCCAAGGACACACTACCCAATACTGTTGCACTGGGATTAAGTCTCTACATAAATTTTGGAAAGGACAAAAACATCCAAATCATAGCACCAATCTCCCTTCATCTCCACCTGGCATACCCACTGGGTGTATGTCTGTGTTCAAATTTTCCCTCCTTTTCCTACGGGAACACCAGTAGGATTCGGGGCCTACTTTACTCTCTCGTGTGACCCAACCTTAACCAAACAAATGTCATTTGCAATGACCCCATTTCCAAATAAGGTACTGAGGTACTAGGAATTAAAATTCACAATACAAATTTTGGGAGGACACAATTTATCCAATAACACCAACCTAACCAAAATGCCACAAGTTTTATTTCTTTGACCAATAGATCTAGCTACCAAGTAAGACTACATTCTTTCAGTGGATATAATTTTGATAATATATCTTAATATTTGATAAGGTAATTAATTTAGAATTTACTTTCACATTCTATACAATGTGTTTATTTTTATATGAATACTATGGTTGCTTATTCAAATTTCTAAAACATGCTCACTGAGATTTTTAAAATTTTGTTGAATATATTGGTTAATTCAGGAAGAGTTGCATGTTGATAATGCTGATTCTTCTTATACAAGAAAATTATATTTGTCTCCATTTATTCAAGTTTTTGCTCATGTACCCCAGTTACTACTACTTTCCTCATATGCATTGTGTCTATCTTCAGTTTACTTCTATGTATTTTGCTGTTATGATTATGAAAAGAGTGATTCTCTAATTTCTTTTGAGATATACAACCATTAGGGTTTTGTTATTTTGTTATTGACATTGTTATTGATCTTAGAGTGAACTCCCTTGTGGATTTTCTTTAACTTTGATTTTCCCTACCCATAATCATACCATCTACATTAGCATGTATTTCACATTAATTTTATGTTTTACTTCTATTTTTTGCTTTCTTGAAAAATAAATCCTTATCTTGGCCTTTTATATGCATTGTATTTGTTAATATACTTGCTTTCTTTGCAGCAGTTTTTCTGAGAATCCTTTAGAAGCCATCTATGGATGTTAAAATTTCTAAATCCTTTAACACCTAGAAGTGTGTTTATTCACTTAAATGTTCATACAGATATAGAATTTTAGGTTGACCATCATCTAGTACTGACAAAGAATAAATATGAATATTCAAAATGTATAATTTTATTATATTTAAGTTTAATTTACATATAAATAAATGCATAGATACTAATTGTATGTTTGATGAATTTTGAAAAATGCATGCTATTAAGATATATATCTAGGAAATTCCTTCATGTTTTCCATCCCCATAGATAACATTCATGCTCAAAGATACAACCAGACTTCTGATTTCTTTCCTTACAGATTAATTTTTCTTATAAAACTTCTTATATAAGTCCATAGCTATGTACATTTTTATAATTGAATTTTCTTCAGCATAATTTTTTTGGAGTCATCAGATTTGTTGCATGTGCCAGTGGTTTATTTGTGTTGAGTAACATTCTGTGATATAAATTAAATAAGGTTATACATTCTCCTGTTGAATATTTATATTGTTTTTATTTGGAAGCTATTCAGAATAAAGGCTACTATGATTATTCTTATGTAAGGATCTTGTGGATATATATTTTTACTTTCATGAATAAATTAATGGAATTATGGAACTGTGATTCATAGGTATTCAATTTTAAATACAAAACTCATGACCATTTTCTAAAGTGGTTATAGCATTTTATATTATCACCAGTCATGTATAAGAGGTCCAGTTCCTCCACATTCTCACCAACACTTGGTGATGTCTTTTTAGTTTTACCTATACTAGAAGTGAGTGATAGTAACCCATTGCTGTTGTGGTTTTCATTTTCATTTTTTCTGATAAGTGGTGACTTTTTAATACTTTCTTTTGTATTTATTGGACCTTGAAATATTTCCCTGTATGATTTATTTGTTCAACTATCTTTTTCACAATTGAGTATAAGTCTTTGAATAATTAAGTTGGGTGTCTTAATACAATCTGGACAAAATTCCTTTGTCTGATTTATTTACTGTGAAGATTTGCTTCTATCTATAATGCTTATACACTTCACAATTTTGTGGGTGAGTAAATAATAATCAGAAAATGGAATATTATAATTTATTGTTATTATGTGCAAAAAAAGAAATAAGCTGTCACCCATTAAAAAACATTAAGGCAATGGAATTAAATGAATGCATATTACTAAGTGAAACAAACCAAGCTGGAAAGACTGCATGCCGTATGATAACTATATGACAACCTGGAAAAGTCAAAACTTTCAAGACAATAAAAAAAGTCAGTGGTTGCCAAGAATTAATGGGATGAAGCAATAAACAGGCAGAGCTCAGAGAATTTTCAGGGCAATGAAACTATTCTATAAATTATAATAATAGTGAAGACATTTATTTGTCTAAATCCATAGAATGTACAGCACTGAGTAAACCCTAAAGTAGATTATGGAATTTGGGTGATGATGTGTTAATGTAAGTTCATCAATTATGGCTAAATATTTTGCTCTGATGTGAGGTATTAATAGTGGAGAAAGGTATGTGTGTATGGGACAGAGGTATGTGGAAATTTTCTGTGCTTTTTACTCAGTTTTTCTGAAAACATATAGTTGCCATTAAAAAAATCTTGTGGGGGGAGGGAGAGACAACATTTATTGACCACTAAGTACAATTTTAAGATAAAAGCACAACCAAATTATTATCAATTTCAATCATCCTGGAATTATTGCATCACTAATATGAGTTTATAACTTGAATCACACAAATAATGAATAAAGCTGCTTGACATGCCAAATTTTATCCAAATAATGAGTTTCTTAACATGTGTGAAATAATTAAATGATACAAACTATGCATCTAAATGACAAAATGTGTACATTATTTGATAAATGCTTTGTGACTTTTTAGAAAAAAAAATTAAATCAATGAAGAGTTAATCAGGAAGGACTTACAGAAATTAAATACTTAAGGAGTATTTGGATAGGTTAAATAAAGGAGTGTTTCAAGAATTTAGGAGACAGCTGTAGTCTCATCTCCAGGCATCTGACTCATCAACTTCAATAGGTATTGACACCTGGAATCAAGAGGAAGCATGACTCTCTGTTCCTTGCTCAAGTATAGTACATTCTGAACCATCTGGCAGACTTATTTTAATGGTATCTCCATTAATCATCTTTATTCTTTGTTTTCTTCTTCTTTTTCTTTTGGATTTGTTTATGAATTAATTTTAAAATCTCCTAGAAAAATGTAAAATTTGTGCATACGTTCTCATTAGAAGTCAATTAATTTTTATTCATAGAAGTAGGAGTTTTGGGTGAATACAATGCATTCTTAGTTAAAATTTAATGTTTTATTTCATTTTGTAGATTCCTATAATTAGGAATAAAATGAAAATTTATGCTCCCTCTATGCAGCCTGAAAATTCTCAGCTGCCAAAACAAAGACCAGTTCAATCCCTAGGATCAACCACCATGAAACTAGTTTAATAGAAATTGTTAGAGTCTCATAAATTTGTGAGTTTCAAGCACCCCCTCACCAAATCCACTTCTTCCTTTAGCTGGAATAGTTCACAGCAGAGAAATTCATCGTTCATATTTTTTAGGTTCTCATGTGACTTGTGTGACTTGTGTTCTTGCTTCCTCTTTCTCAATTGCTGAGGAAGCCTGGACAGGAACAATAGGCTCTCATTGTGCCTTTGCCATTTCTCAGGTTCTTCCTCCTAAGCCATTAAGGTGTCAGAATTCAGTCTATACAGAACTGACCTACATCTGCAGTGGCTCACTCACCTCTTCTGCCCTTTTGTTCATGCTCATTTCAGGATTTTCAGATGATCCTGTTCAAGATCGGAAGGGATTCCTTCTTCACCATGCTATTTTACAGCACCTGGGGGGGGGGTAGGAATGTAGTGTGAAAATGCCATCACTGCATGTCTAATGGCTTCCCCAATCTTTCAAGTTTTTTTTTTTTTTTAAGGGAGAAAAGTTAGATAATTCCAGTGGAGGTTGCTGGCATTAGTGGTTGCACATCATTTTATTCAGATACTACATGTAGTCTTTCTATAAATATGTTGCATGTGTCCTCCTATTTAAGCCTTCATTTTTCCAAATCCTCTTTTCTTTCCTTTGAGCCCAAAGCATTTTTCAATATTGTCTATTTTATTTTGTTCCAATATGACGTTGTACTTGTCTCTGAATTTGAAAGTTCTCTAGAATGATCAATATAAGCCAAAACTCAAAAATGAAGAAATAATTGAATAGGATTCTGGGAAGACAGTACAGTGGGAAGAGGCAGGAATCTGTCTCCCCACCTGGATAATAATTATACTGGCAAAATCCATCTAATATAACTATTTTGGATCTCTGGGGGCTATTAAAGGCTTGACATTTTCAAAGGAAAGATTACATGGTAATTTGTAGTTAATTTTTAATTGTTTTCAGCTCTCAGCACCATAATATCCATTCATCCCCCACATTTACCCCTGTGGCAGACAGATATGCACATATTCCTAAAACAACCTGTACATAACTTACAGAAGGTAGAGTTGGTTGGGGTCAAAAAAAACATGTCCTTCAAATATCAGGACCTAGCCTATGATCACTGGTGCTTCTGACCACAAAAGCTATAGACAAAGATTAAGCAGCTCTTGTTCAACACCTCCTCCATTGTTGCAAGCCCCTTCTTTCAATGACAGAAGTAAAATAGAGGAAGACACAGATTTGTGGCAATGAAGCAACCATTACTAAGCAATAATAAACCAAAGAAATCACAAAGGATATTATAAAATATATCATCTAACAAAACTTATGGGACACAATGAAAGAAGTATGAAGAGGAAATTTGTAACTATAGAAGCTTATATTCAAAACAATAATAATATCAAATAATATCAAATTAGTGACCTAACTTTACAAGTTAAAAAAAGAAACATAAAAAACTAAACCTGAAGCAAAAGAAAAAAATGAACTGATAAAAATTAGAACAGAGATAAATAAAATAGAGAATAGAAAAACAGTAAAAAATATCAAAACAAAAAGTTCTTTGAAAGATCAACAAAACTAACGATCTTTGTCTAGATGGACTAATAAAAAGAACTCAAATTAGTAATGTCCCTATTTTCATTTCTGATTTTACTATCAATTCCATGGAAATAAACAGAATTATAAATAATACTGTAAAAATTGTACACCAACAAATTTTTTAACCTAGATAAAATGGACAGATAACTAAGAAAAATGATGATGAAGTAGAATATCTGAATAAATATATAACTAATAAGGAGATCAAATTAATATAAAATATCTCCTGACAATGAAAAGCACCTGATGATTTCACTGGCAAATTCTACCAAACATTTAAAGAATTAAGACAATACATTACAAAATTTACCAAAAAAAATAAAAAAATAAAGAAGGAACACTGCCTTACTCAATCTATGAAGCAACCATTACTTTGATACCAAAGCCAGAACACTACAAGGAAAGAAAATCACAAACCAATATTCCTTACTAACATTTATGCAAAAATACTCAAAAAAAATCCTAGTAAACCAGATGCAGCAGCATATTGAAAGGATTACATACCATGACAAAGTGGGATTTACCCTGGGAATGCAAGAATTGCTCAATGTATAAATATTAATCAATGTAATATACCACATTAACAGAGTAAAAAGAGGAAAACATGATCAAATCAATTTTTGAAGAAAAACATTTGACACCCTTCCATGTTAAAAAAAGAAGAAAGAGAAACAAAAGAGAAAAACAAAAACTAGGAATAGAAGTAAATTACCTTAACATGACAAAATCATATGAAAAATTTAGAGTAAATATACTTAGTGTTGAAAAACTACTTCCTCTGAGAACAGGAAAAAGGCAAAGATACCTACTCTTCCCATTTCAGTTCCACGTCATACTGGAAGTTCAGCCAGAACAAGTATACAAGAAAAAGTAATAACAGGGATCCAGATTGGAAAGGAAGGTTTTAGAAATTATATGATAGTACATGTGGGAAATTGAAAGGGTGTCATAAAACACTGTTGAGACTAATAAATTAATTCAGCAGATTATCAGGATATAACTTTAATGCATAAAATCAGTTGCATTTCTGTACACTAATAATCAGAAATCTGAAATAGAAATTACAAAAAAATTCATATATTGTGAGATCAAAAAGAGTAAAATACTAAAGAATTAGCTTAACTAAAGTGTAGCTTGCAGTTACACCCTGCAAGATGCAAACATTGCTGAATGAAATTAAAGACCACAACTAAACTATTTCATGGTCATACACCAGGAGACAATATTGTTAAGATGCCAATGCTACCCAAAGCAAACCCCATGAAAATCCCAATTATGTTTTTTGCATAAATACATAACCCGTCCTAAAATTTATATGGCATCCCCAGAGACCTAAAACATTCAAAACAATCTTGAAAAAGAACCAAGATGAAGGACTCACACTTTGTCATTTCAAAACTTACTGTAAAACTACAGTAATCTTTTGTGTAATACTGGGATACAGACATACAAACAGAAGATAAAGCCCCCAATGCATATATGGTCAAATGATTTTTCACAAAGGGACCAAAACTTTTCACAAGACCAAAACTATGTCCAGGGAAAAGAACAGAAAACTGGATGGGAATATGAAAAACATATAAAATTGGACCTTTATGTAACATCATATGCACAAACAAAGTCAAAATGAATCAGAAACCTAAATATCAGAACTAAAACAACCAAACTCCTAGAAGAACACATAGGGAAAAAACTTCACAGTGCTGAATTTGATGATTTCTTGTATATGAGAACAATGGTGTAGGCAATCAAAGAAAAATTAAACATATTGGATTTCATGAAAGATTTTTAAAATTCATGCATAGGAACAATATAACAGGGTAAAAAGGCAAGCACAGATTTGGAGATATTTTTCCAAAGAAGAAATAAAAATGATCAATAAGTACATGAAAACATACTAAACATCACTGATCATTAGGAAAATGCAAATCAAATATATAATGAGAGACTACGTTATTCCTATGAGGATGGCTACTAAAACAGAAGGAAAGGGAAGAAAGGGAGGAAAGGGAGGAAAGGGAATATCAAGATATCAAGTACTGGTGAAAATGTGGAAATATTAGAACCCTATTTACTGCTGGCAGAAATGTAAAATTGTACAATTTCCAGTGCATGAAGTTTGGGGAACAATCCAAATATAAACATTAGTCAATGGATAAGCAAGTATGGTATATAAATTCAATGGAATATTTCAGAATTAAAAAGAAAGGAAATTCTGACCACAAGGAATAACCTCAAGTACATTATGCTAAATCCAGTTTTTTTTTTTAAGAGAGAAAGAAAGAAATCCTGCATGATTTCACTAAACTGAGGCACTTAGAGAAGCCCAAATCCCAGAAACAGAAGAAAAAAAAAAGATTTTTCCAGGCACTGACTGGGTGGCAAAAGAGTGGAAAGTTCCTATTTAGCAGATATTGGTTTCAGCTTTTCAAGAGCATAACAATTAAGGAGATAAGTGGTGGTAGTGGTTGCACAACAGGACTGCATCTAGTAACACTGAACTGTACATGCAGAATGGGTGAGGTGATAAATTTTAAGCCACTTTATCTTATTAAAAAAAAAGAAGATGATTGGGGAAAGGAATTTGATTGGAACCCCCCACCAAAGAAATAAAGGTCAAAGAGAAAGTCAAAATTGGGATAGGATGGATCTTTACTTCAATTAAAGTGGTTCAAATAGCTCATTCTTTTCTAGAATTGAACAGAGATGCACACCCCAAATTAAACCAGAACTTAGATTTTTAAGCTCATGATTGATTTGTGTATTCAAACCAATGCCTCATCATGAATTGTGTTTATAAACACTTTGAGTTCATGAGAAGAAGGAATATCACTTGAGAAACCTGGAAATAACTTATGTGGATACTTATCACTAAATACCAGTCACTAGATTCTCTTGACAGTGTGAATCTGACCCCAAAAGAAGTCTGTCACAAGAAAAGCAAATAAATGGATAAACCGCAGGGTGGGAGGGAGTATAAGAAGAAGGCATATAACAAATCCCAGTGAATAAAGTCACCCCAAAATACTAGAGATAATTGAGGTAAAAGCAATGGAAATTTGTATAAAAGTCTAATACATTGTTGATTTCTTGTTTCTAGGCTTGAAAAACATTAATATCTTAGAGAAGCTATGTGAGGAAGAGAATAGGGAATGAGGAGACCCTTTAAAATTTTGTCAGTTTCATTTTGGATTCAACCTCCAAGGGTCTTTAAAGATGTTCTAATATTCATTGTCAGAATCAATAGCATATATGAATTTCTACCAGCTTCCAGTAAATTAAAAACATATGTGAGTGAAAACAGAACATTCCTATTTGGTCTTTTCCCAGAAAGCAATGAACCTGTCTTTGTTTGCTTTTTAATAGTCAGCTGCAACCAGTGTAACTAAAACTCAGTAACCAATGCAATCAAAAACTCAGGAAAAAAGAAAGTTTATTTCATATATTGAAAAGTACTCCATGTTCAAACCTTTATTCCAAAGCAATAGCTAAGGTGGCTGATGAAGTCAAATCTTATATTCAATTTAGCTTTCTCAGAGCTGGGACATATGGCCAGGTCCTGCCTTTGAGTCATCTATCTCCGAAGCCTGGGCTCAGGATTAGCTGGCCATTCAGCTACACACTCAGGCCACCCATGCTAAGCCAAGGCTCAATTTCTCTTGCAAATTGAAAGGACAAGTCCTAATCAAGCATTGACATTGAAAGTGAGGTTGTTTCTATTACAGATTTTCAACGTCCAGATCGCCATTGAAAGATACAGGTGTCTGAGAGTAACAGACATCTGATTTAGAGGCAAGGGGAAGATAAGAAAGGAAAGCTATGTGTCCTAGCTGTAAACTAACAAGAGGCTATTATGAAGGCTTAAGGCACTATTTGTAATTACCTACTGTGGTTGGCATGACTTAGGCTATTTACTCATTTTCTGTATCTTTCTGCCAGGAGTAAATAAGTATACAGAAGTCCAGTGCTTTTAAAATATTCTGTGTCATTTACCTACATATTGTGCCTGAGCTGTACTCTCAACTATAATCCAAACTCTAAGTCTTTCCCAACTGATTCTTATGGTGCTGTCAATCACTCAGCAATCAATGTGAACTTATTTTACTAAAGCCTATACTGAAATACCAAAAGCTCTACCACAGGAAAAGAAAACATACATAATCTTCAACAACTGGTCATCCGATGGAGGAGAAAAATATAAATAGGGTAATGGTAATTAAAATATTCCAATCATTAGAATACCAGGAAAGGTTGTTTAAATATAGTTTTCCAAGTACTGCTCTGAGAGATTCTAATTCAGTACTTCATTTGGGTGAAGAAGAGGGAAGTAAGGAATTTGGAGAGGTTGGGACTAAAAATCTCTAGGTTAGTGTTTCTCACCTAGCTTCACATTGAATCACCAGGACAAATTTTAAAATATATCATTGCTTGGGCCCTATCCCAGACCAGTAAAATCATGATGATTGAAGTACAACTTAGGAATTGAAATCATCTGGTTTTGGATCCTGGCTACACCTTTTAACCATGGTATCATTGAACAAGTTACTTAACTTCTGTAAATTACAGTGTTGTTTTTGTTTTAATTTTTAAATGGGGATATTAATGTTTATATCACTGAGGCGCTATGAACTTAAATGAAATAGATATTAAAATAATGCCTAATGTTTAATGAATATTTGATAATAGTAGCTAACATTTATTGAACATTTACCAAGTGTGTGAAACTTTGAGCACTCTTCATGAACTAAGACAAGCATATGTTTTTATCTTCATTTTTCAAGGAAGGACAGATGCCTAAAATGGGGAAGCTATTGTCCACAGGGCACAATTAGTAAGCAGCAGGGCTGGGTCTAGTGCTTGTGACTACTACTCTTAGTCCTTTGGTGTACAGTAGCTGTTCTTATGAGCTATTATTATTGAAGAATAACTGATTATCTTAGTTCAGACTGCTACGATGAAATATGATAGGCAGGATGACTCAAATAGCAAATACCTATTTCTCACTATAGTGGAGGTTGGAAATCTGAGACAAGGATGCTACCATTCATTTTCTTATGAGAGTCTTTGCTATTTTCTGAATAAACACCACCCCACCCCCCCGAACTTGTGTTGGAAACATGAATCTGTGTGGTACTATTGGGCGTGGAGTGCTGGGGTGGGGCTTAGGTTATGAGGGCTCCACTCTTATGAGTGCATCAATGCCATTATAAAAAGGGTTTGCAGGAGAGGGGTTACCCTTTTCTGCCACATGGGTACACAGTGTTTCTCTTTATTTTCCCTTCTGCCTTCCACCTTGTACAGTAAGATGGCCCTCATCAGATACCAGTGCCTTGAACTTGGACTTTCCAGCCTCCAGAACTGTGAGAAATAAATTACTGTTTTTTATAAATTACCTACTCCCAGGTACTCTTATCACAGCACAAAATGGACTAAATCCTTTCCCTGCTTATGTCCTCACAAGGCTTTTTCTTAGAGTGTATCTGTAGAGATTAATCTTGTCTCTTCCTTTTTTTATGACATTAATCCCATCATGAGGTTCTACCTTTATGACCTCAACTAATTCTAATTACTTCCCAAATGTCTCACCTCCAAATATTCTCACTTTGGGGATCAGGGTTTCAATTGATGAATTTTGGGCAAGAACAAACTATTTGAGATCATAGCACTGGCCACCACATAATCCATAGTAGATGCCAAATGAACAGAGTTGACAATTATGAGCTAAGTTTTGAGTTATGCAGTTTAGATGGGCTTTATGGAAATGTCATTTTCCTCCAGGCTTTGCTATTTGAAACTTTTGAAAATCAAGTCCCAAGAAAGAATGGCTGTTTTTTTTTTTTTGTGTGTGTGTGTGTGTTTTATATTCCTAGTACTTTTCATATAAAGAAACTGAAGCTTACAAAAATGAGGAAATTACCCAAGATAAATAAATAGCTGGGATGAGGAGAAGGTGGGATTTGAACCCATGTTCAATTGAGCATCTTCCTTCAGAAGGACACAGTTATTCTAGGAGGTTAGTACAAGTCTGACCAATATATTAGGTATTTTCCAGAAAGTAACAGGGAGACACTGAGGCATTTTGAACAGGAGGGTGGCACAAATGGAATTCACAAGGCCATTTCACCACATTTACTCTGACTGTAAGGGCAGATGTCTAACACTAATCATGACCTGATGGGATGGGTGTGTATCTTCTTTATCACAAGCAAAACCCAGAATTAAACTTCATCTATGGCCTTCTTCCTTTCACAATTATATTCCTTCATTTTGTGTATAATTGCACTGGGTTTGCATGGATCTGACCATTGCAGAAGATTCCAGTGCCAAAATTGATTTCCGTTAAGGATGGCATCCAGTCTTTCATTCATTCATCCCACACATTTAAATAAAAACACTACCCTGGGGGCTGGGAATGTAGCTCAGTGGTAAAACACTTACCTGGCATTTGGGAGTCCCTGAGCTCAATCCCCAGCACCAAAACTGCACGAGGTCTAGTGATTTTATTGCAAAGAAGTACCCTCAAAAACCCATTTTCTAGAGTATCCTAAGTACAATTTTGCATCCAGTGATGGACACTTCCTGTCAATCTTAGTAAATCTATGATGTCCAAGCCATCCAAATTGTACCATTTTGTGAAATGTTAATCAAGCTCAGCACCATTTTAAGGTGCCAAGTAGACCAAAGGTCCTCTCTGGCACAGACCTAGACTTTGCAGTTCCTTTCATAATTTTTTTTTCAATGTCAATTGTAGTCTTAAAAACAGAAACACATGCCTCCACCTGTCCCCCTATAGGATCACATGTACAAAACCTCTCAGGGAAAATAACAAAAGACAGTTTGAATCAAAGTATGTGAAGCTTCCCAGACATGCCTAGCAGGAACCACTAGGAAGCAGCTGGAAAGATGCTGACAGCCCACCAGTAATATGACCACAGGATCTGCTGCTGCTGCTGCTGCTGTTGCTGCTGCTGGGAGGGAGGGCTTCCGTTGCCATCCTCCACTTACCAGACTTCTCCTGCCTCCATTTTCCACATACCGCTCTCCCTGCCCTGGAGATGGCTTCAACATGGGGAAATAAAGTGGCTCTTCCTTCCTCAAACCTCAGCCCCATTTTTCCACATGGTTTTGACTCTGGATTGTCTTTCTACTTTGAGTACAGCCAGGGTGTGAACTGAGCCATGTGAATGAGAATAAAGGTACAACAAAAAATTGCCCAGCTTCCTCTTTCTGTTGACATTAGGTTTTCTTGGATCTCTTCCTTTATTCTCCCTGCTTCTCAAAAACTGCTCTCGGGGGGGAAAAAAGCTAATAATCCTTTATACTCATTTTTGTCTCTTGCAGAGGTAAGAGTTTAACGGGGAGCGGGGGCAAAGGGTAAATCTTACACTGTCACATTTTTTTTGAGAGAGAGAGAGGGAGAGAATTTTTTAATATTTATTTTTTAGTTATTGGCAGACACAACATCTTTGTATGTGGTGCTGAGGATGGAACCCGGGCCGCACGCATGCCAGGCGAGTGCACTACCGCTTGAGCCACATCCCCAGCCCTACACTGTCACATTTCAAACATCAATCAAATGATGCCAGTTCCTTTCAGTACTCCTGATGTTACACTGTGCAAGCCACCCTTATGGAAAGTCTATGCAAGCTGTGTTCTCACTGCCATTTGTGTTATTATTCATGTAGCATAAGGCTATGTTGGTAGAGCTTGGCCATGAGTTACAATATTGTTTATCTATGTGTGCTATAATAAGATGATTCTACTCTATTGATGATATTTAAACCCTTAATAACCAATCCATTGACTACTACTCTCTTTGATGCAGCCAACCCCTCCATTATTCTAATGCAAGTTCTACAATCCTTATGCCTTTGCTCAAAATGAGCATCAACCTGGCATCAGGGAAAGAGCACTCCACTTACATGGGCCTGAGTAGAAAAGATGGCTTAAGTAAATTGGTGACTTATGCAATATAAGATTTATATAACTTTGAGAGTTTAATTATCTGTACAATGAAGTTTCTCACTGCGTGATGTTCCTAAGAGGGTGAAATGGGATATGGAAGTACAGTGCACAGATCAAGCACTCAATAAACCTGTTCCATCACTTCAGAGTATGCAAATCCTACTCATTCTTCAAGACGCGGCCCTGATAGCATCTTCTGCATAGAGTATCAGCTGATTGCCTCTGCTGAGATGCAATCTTTCCCTCTTCTAAATTCCCATCTCACTTTACCTTTATTTATCATATGGCAAGTGCATCTTTTTATTTGTGTAACATAATAACAACTGAGATTGAGATGGTGGCATGAATAAAAATAAAGGGCAGAAGACTGCCCTGTGAGTCTATGTGTATCTGTTGTTCTGCATAGGGTCACCTGTTTTAGACAGAAAGAGGACTAAACTCAATCCCTTTCCAACAATTCATAATTGTTTTTGAACAGAGTCCTGCTTATATAGGTGTTGGCTCCCTCAAAGCCTGATCAGCACCTGGGCAGAAGGAGGGAGATGAAGACAATGGCTGGACAGGAGTGGACTTCTCCCTCACCCCAGAGCTGCAGCAGTTGTGTGATGAAAGACAGTACAAGGTTAGAAGCAAGCGTGCCACTTGAGGTCTGGATCAGAGTGTGGCAAAAGTTGAGGGTGGACCCATGATCCAAAGCCCTATAAGGATAGGAAGTGGCAGGATCACATATGTATCTACAATTCCCTACTCAGGTGTTGGCATTTACTTTATGGATGCAACCTTTAGTAGAAATCTCTCACCAAGTCACCTCCCTCCTCACTCAGGGAGCCTTCTCTGATTCCTGTCACCTCCTTCCTCTAGTTCCTGCCACTTCTGTGCTCTCTTGGGCAGCCTTCTCTGATTGCCCAGCCTCCATCTGGCTTTCCTCACCACCATCCCTTCCCTTCACATATACACAAGCACACAGTCCCCAGAGGCTGACCCATTTCCTGTCATGTTCATCTTTAAAAGAAAGAAGGTCCCTGGCTTCCAGGAAGCATTAAGTATCAGAGGATAAATAAATGCATCGACCTCTCAAGGGGCCTAGTAAGGAGAAGCCAGTGTAGGAAAAGAGAGGAAGGCTAGGAGCCTCATCACAACTGAAGTGACAGTTTATGACCACCTGGGAGCACTCCTTGGGCTCTCACAGAAATGCTTGAGGGATGGACATGTTGCCTGTTTAGAGTTCCCAGGAGGGCAGGTGGGAGAATGCAGTCCTCACGGACTAGGGAGACCTGGGGGAAATTAGGGTATTTGTGTCCTTGAGCTATTTGTGTAGATCTTCTCTCCCCTTTAGACTTTTAGGAGAAGATGGGACATACCCTCAAATTGTACAAAGGAACGCACATACTGTCTTGCAAAAAAATGTGTGCTGAATTAAAGAATGAATGAATGAAAGAATAAATGAAAGTTTGAGCTTGTGCCATATAAACAGTCTGTGTATTAGAAAAGGCAACAAAATAAACCAGAAATGCTTGGTTGTTAAAAGTGTTGGAATTTTCTGGTATAAATAGGTTTTAAAGAGTGCTATGGGAAAATCCTGAAAAAGCATCCATTAGAAGGTAGGAGTCTCTTGCTGTGAAGTCTAAAACATCTCCTTTTGCCACAAAATGACATGGTACACAAACACAAATAACTATAGCTGGTAACTTAGCAACCACAAATATTTACAAATATGCAAGCCAGGCCCCGTCAAAATATCAGGGTAATTATTGGCAAATTGTATACCATGCAAATGCTTTGCAACCAAGCAAAATACGCTCTGTTGTGGGTGGTTGCCACAATTGCTCTTAACTGCTGCCTGTAAGTGTCACTTAGTCTGTTGGGTTTTGTTGGGTTGGATTGATGGTACATAAAATTACTTTGTAGGCCAAGTGGATGTGTGTAGTTTAACACATGCTCTTCCACCAGGGTCTTCCATGTGGGGTATGAGGCTGGTTAGCTTAGTTAAAAAGCAGTGAAATTCAGGATCACTTACTAGATGATCTTCCTCAAAAGATAGTCAATAACTTTTTTAGGAAATAAAAAGGCACGGTTAGAAATTTGCAATTGTCTAGATTTGGGTTCTTGAGAATTCATTCTTTCATGGACTATGTTTACAAAGGAATTTTATATTGCATGCCTTTAATGTTGTTCAATATTAGGTCTTAAGAGAATCTTTAAAACTATCTGAAAATGAATGCATGTGCTTTTTTAAAAAAAAAGAGGGAGGATGAAAGGAGGGAGGGAGGGAGATATGAAATCAAGGAAGTAGGCATAGGAGTTTAAATATGTGTACATGATGAGTATTAGTTGGTGGAAAATTAATACTAATAGGCATATCCTTTATTTTATGAATCTGGATGATGCCACAATAGGCAAACAAAATAACTGCATAATGCGGCAATTAATACTTGAACTAGAGACAAAAAGATTGACAGTTCCCTACCAATCTGATTGGGGGAAACCTCAAAATGTACCACAATTAAATTTGAATGCAATTTTGCACTCCCTATCCCTTGCAAAAAAAATTTGATTTAATCTCAAAGAGATCTTTAAAAATGTGTTCTAATTCTCCTTCTGCCATCTTACACCTTCTTTATGATAGAGCTTACAGTTGGAGCCAATTTATTTTGCCGTTCACAGTATTTCAAATTCTTGAAGAGAAGAGACTTTTTCTGCCAAGATTCACACCAAAGCAACTTGATAGTCTTGTCCAAGAAGGATCGAATGTGAAAAGAGTCGACAATGAAAATCGTGCTATGTGCCTGTCTCTCTGCAGCCAGTCAAGTGCAAAGAAATCTGTGTCGTTGCTCCTGGGAGTCTTTTCAAAATGTTCAGAGAAAACGGTTAAGCACAGGGCTTCTGGCCTGTAGCTCTGCCTCACTAACCATTTGTTTTCCAATCTAAAACTCTAAGGGGAGAATGAAAAGGCAAACGTAGCCACCCCACCCCTCCTTTTTAAATGGGGTAGCCATGCCAGATATTCTGAGTAACTTATTCAGCCCAAGGCTAATAAGCTGAACAACTTGTTTTGGCTAGACATTCCTCCCCTCCATATGGAACTGCTTGTGTGAGTTTTTGGACTATTATGCGGTCAAAGGGAGGATGTTAGACCAAGAAAAAAAAATTCTCAGCACTTTCCTTTTCTCTCATATAAATCTACTTTCAAGGCTAAAGTAAACTGCATGGATTGCCCAAATCCTTAGGCGGAAGACATCACAGAATATCACATAAGCACCATCTTTAATAGGTTTGAAGGCATGCCTGTTAAATTGGGCTAAATTTACTGATAAATCCACCATATCTAACCTTGCCTACTTTTAACTTAGCCTTGGGGACTTCTTTAGAAAGAAGGCATATTTTCACTGAACCAAAGTAAATCTTAATTACATATTTGCTTACCATGGAGAGCTATTTTGCTTCTGAATGGGGATCTGCAACTGACAAAAGATTGAAAGTGGGTTGATGTTGCATATTTTACAGAAATCTATCAGGAATATGTGAAAAGGTAATAAAAACAGACACTGCCAGATTTTTAGATAATTTTTAAGCTCAGCTATTTGGTTTTTCAGTGTTCTTTCTTCAGCATGCCTCACCAAAGTAATATATTAGAATATTCTCTTATGCTTCCCCAAATACCAGGAAGGGTCCCACTTTAGTAGACGGATACAGTAATTCTTGGGTAGGACTCGAGTTTCCTCCCAGTATTTAAAGGTCCATTGATGATTCTAAAAGTTACTCCAAAGTGTACCGAGTAGACTTTATAAATAATATGTTATTTCTTTATAATTGTTTATGGTTTGCCAGCAAGAAATTAACCCAAGGAAGTAAACAGGTTTTGCAGGCTTCACAGTGAGACAGTGAGCTTCAGTGAGAGGCACCGTTAATTCATTTACTGCTTCATTTGTTTAGTCATTCATTCAGAAAACATGCACTGAGCAGTTTTCATAAGCTAATCACTAAGCTGTGTGCTGGGATAAAAATATGCATGGCTACTATAACCATGGCACCATAAAGCCCATTCCCAGTTGTTGATGCTCTGATCAGTTAGGCTGAGTGACCACTCTTGATAATCAACTTCACAGGGAAATTCTGTAGTGGAAGGTCACTACTGCCTATTTCATCTTCTATTCCAATTCTCAGAAAAGCACACGTGAACATGTAGGTCATAAGGCAAGTGCTCAAACATTTTCGTTTGGGGCATAATTTTTAAATCACGTTTGTGTGAAATATAAGAGAAAAGGCACAAAATATTTGTATTGGTTAACAAATACTTTAAAGCAAATATCCATAAATTCTCTTAGGTGGATATTTCAGAATATTACAAGCTCCCTAGAAACCAGCTGACCCCAAGTGTCCCTTCAAAATGAAAACGCCATATTTTCTTCAGAAGTAGGCACTCCCTGACTTTCGAACTTTATATGAACAGAATTATTCAGTGTGTTCTATTTTACATATTGCCACTCGAGCTTAATGTATTTTAAAAAATTAATCCACATTGTTGCATATAGTTATAGCTTATTTTGATTGCTATATAGTATTCCACTATATGTACTTGCCCGATTAATTCAGCTACTTTACTGTTGATGGGCATTTGGGGTGCTTCTAATTTTTGTCTATTACAAATGTTGCTGGTAACAGAGAAATTGTGTTCTGGGACATGCTTATTGTCAAATGTAACACCTATTACCAAACTATTCCAAGCTGGATGAATCAAATTACACTCTGACAAGCAGCTTGAGGGTTTCAATTGCTCACAGGCTTGCCAACATTAATATTGTTGGACTTTAAAAATTTTAACCAAGCTGGAAGGTGCAATTTATTATCTTAAAACACCTTTAAAAAGTGGTATATCTTTGTCATTCTTATTTAGCTCTCTGATCCATGGGAATTTTATCTTTGTATGTGATATGAAAAAGGTCCAATTTTTTATATGGATATCCAAATCCCAAATGTTTCACTTATTGAAAATCCCTTATTTTTATATGCAATTTATCATTTCAACTCTCATAAAGAAAGTGTTCACAGACACAGAATCTCTGTGCCAGATCACCCTGAGTTAGGGTGGCTGCTGAGGTGTGAGAGCTGAAACACCACATCCTCTACTTTGTTCCCCTTTCTTTTAGCAAATATCTTAGCTAGTTATGCTCAGCCCTTCATAGTTCTGTATCTATTTAGAATTAGTGGTCAAGTACTTTAAAAATACTCCTGAGATTTAATTCACATTAAATTGAATTTGTAAACAAATCAAGAAGAATTGACCTAAACTGAATATTCCTATCCTTTAACTTATCATATTTCTCCATTTATTTTGGTCTTTCTAATGTCTCTCAATAAAGTTGTATAGTTTTCTTTGGATACTTTACACACCTTTTGTTAGATTTATCACCAGAGTCTTAGTGTGTGGGTATAATTTTAAATGGTATACATACATTTTTAAAGTCAGATGTATTAAAGCATAATTGATATGCAAAATATTCACTCTTTTTAGGTGTATGATTTTAACTAATCATCACATCTTAGAATCATCACTGTACCAAGGTGAGAAATATTTCTGTTGCTGCCAAATATTGTCCTGTGCCCCTCCATAACACTCTGCTTCCTCCCCATCCTATGGCTTATATGAATTCTGTTCCTCTAATGTTTTGTCTTTTTTCAAAATATCATATGAAGGGTATATAGAATATAGTCTTTCAATTAACACAATGCTTTTGATTTTCATTCATATTGTTGCATGTATGTAGTTTGTTCTTTATCATTGCTGAATGGTATTCCATTTTATGAAGTTACCATGATTTATTTACCCATTTAGATCATTTTCAGGTTTCAATGATTATAAATGAAGCTGCTATCAACATATACAAATGGTCTTCTATGTGTGAGCATATGATTTCAGTTCTTTTGAGTAAACCTAAGCACTGAGTGACTGGGTAATGTGTTAATGTTATGATTAATTGTACAGCAAATTGTCAAACTGTTTTCTAGAGTGGCTATACTGTTTACATGTTCAACAGAGATGTATGAGTGTTCCAGTCACTCTGAATCTTTGACCTGGTATTGTCAGTTTGTTTAATTTTAGTCATTCTAGTAAGATGGAGTGAATCTCATTTCTGCTTTTAATCTGTATCTTCCTAATGGCTAATGGTGTTGAGTAGGTTTTCATGTGCATATTATACATTATTATTTATTTTATTTTATTTTTTTTAGTGGACTATCTGCTCCAGTCTTTTACCAATTCTTTTGGTTGAGTTTCTTGTTGTTCTTCATGTAGCCAGTGTTTACAAATAGATATCTTGCAAATATATTCTCCTAGTTGCCTTGCATTTTTATTTTCTTAACAATGATTTTTTTATACCAGGGATTGAACCCAGGAGTGCTTAACCACTGAGCCAAATCCCCACCCCTTTTTAATTTTATGTTTTGAGACAGGCCTCGCTAAGTTGCTGAGGCTGGCTTCAAACCTGTGATTCTCCTGCTTCAGCCTCCTGAGCCTCTGGGATTACAAGTGTGCACCAGTTTAACAATGAATTTTGAAGAGCAGAAATCTTTAACTTAGAGGACTGATATTTTTTGCTATTGATGTATTGTCCTCAGAAACCAGTGCCTATACAAAATCACAAAGGTTTTCTTCTGGAAATTGTACATTGTTAGGTTGTATATTTAAGACAATGATCTATTTCAAATTAAATTTTGTATATGCATAGGATATAGGCTGAGACATATTTGCATAAGGATATCTGATTGTTGTTGTATCATTGGTTAATAAATTCTCTCTTCTTTGCATTACTTTGACATTTTTTTTCAAAAAACAATTGAGCATCTACATGGGTCTAACTCTGTTACTCTATTTCCACTGAGGTACATGCACATGATCCTCCAAATTCTTCTCTTTTTCCCACAATTGATTTAGCTATTCTAGAGCCTTTGCCTTTCCATGTAAATTTGAGAATTATCTTGTCAATTTCCACAAAAGTCATGTTGTGATATTAATTGGTATTGCATTGAATTCTTAGGTCAAATTGAATTTTTTTTTTAAAAAGTGAAGTACTGACTCTTTCAATCCATGATCATAATTTATCCCCACTTATCTTTTCCTGTATTCGTCTACATTTTGAAATTTTCAGCATATAAACAATGCACATTTTTTTTATTCATCCATAAATATTTAATGTTTTGAAACTATAATGGATGTTATTGTTTTCTCTCATTTTAATTTCAGTTGGTCATTGCTGGGATATATAAATCCAGTTGATCTATATGTGTAGTTCATATTACTATGACCATGCTAAACTTACTTATTAATTCTTATGGCTTTGTGTGTGTGTGTGTGTGTGTGTGTGTGTGTGTGTGTGTTGTGTGTATATTCTTGGAAGATATTTGATAACCATATTGCTTGCCATGAAGATAGTTTTGTTTCTCTACAATCTGCATGGATTTTTAAAAAAATCTTTTTTCTATTATCAAATAGCAATATTAGGATGTTGGTTTATTGTTTCATATAGGAATTTTTATAAATGCATATCCATCTATGTTGTTAAGCTATCTTATCAATTCCAAAAACTTAACTGCATATGTTTTGGATGTTGAAAAATAGTTATGTAATCTGCAGAGAATAATGGTTTCACTTCTCTTCCTAACACTTACCATTTTGTTTTTTTCTTGCCTTACCTGTGGGTTAAGAACCTCAGTATAAAATTAAATAGAGTGGTAATAGTATGCAAACTTGTTTTGTTCTTTATTCAAAGTTTAATCTTTCAAACTTTTACCATTAAGTAAAATATTTCCTTTATATATTATAAAAATCTTTATCAACTTAAACTTACTTTCTTAGTTTACAAAGAGCTTTTTCATCCTAATGGATGTTGATTTTTAACAAATGCTTTTTCCATATCTATTGAAGTAATTGTGTTTTTCTCTTAATCTTATAAGATATTTTTGTTTGGAGTAATTCCTATGATGTTAGTTATTTTCTTTGACTATTTTAAAACACTCATTCCACATGAATGCAAGGTTCAAGTCACAAGTACTACCAGATGGTTCTAGACCTTTTTTATTTTTCATGAGTTTTAAATAATTTTCTTGTGGTTAGACATTATATCTTTGTTATTTCTAAATCCCCTTGTCCTTGTATCCTACCTAATACCTAATAGATGCTCAACAGATGTTTGAAGAATATTTGAGTGAAGCAATGAACACCTATTTCTTTCTGATTAATGAACACAGACATTTGCTTACATTTTAATAATGTATGTAAAATTAATACTATAACAGATTCTGTTCCACAAGTTCCAGAATTATTGCTTCATAGGCTGTACATGTAAGAGAACGTATAAGCATCTTATAGACCCTCTAATACATTTACCCACTTTGAACACACAGAGAAAACATGAGCCATGGGGCTTAAGTTAGAAACAGAGACTGGAAAGATAATTTATGCTTTATTCAAACATGGTTAAATTATTTATATATACACATATATGCATATGTATATACACATACACACATATTTTTTCTTCAATTTCAGAACTTTCAATTTCAGAACTTTTCAATTTCAGAAAACTTTCAGGATGTTGTCAAATTTCAGAATCCTGTATTTAATGTCTTTTATATTTAAAGTTCTATAATTTCAGAAGTAGGGTGAAGAAGAAGTCTAAGTGGAAAAAGAAGTCTAAGTGGTTTTAACTGATTGAGATTACATTATCTTACATTTGAAAATTGTACAGAAACACACAAACATGTGAAAAATTTTCTAGGGTCCTTCCAGGGCTTTTGATGTGTCTCATGCAACTTTACATATACTCACACATTTGTAAATATCACATATATTATAAATAAACATGAGTTAAAAGAGGAAAAACTACAATAATGTTTGGAGAATTAAAAATACTTCTTATGATAACTGATGAAAGAAACAGAAAAAAAATCAATAAGAATATGGAAAATTTGAACACTATGTTCAAAGGAATGAACCAATTAAAACCCTTAGAATGCTAAATGACAGCAAAATAATGCAATGCCATGTATTTCCCCCATCATAACATGATTAACTAGAAATCAGAAATAAAAAGATAACATGTAACTATTGTATGTTTTTAAATTATGTTACATGAATCAGAAAAACAATGAAATTCAGCCATTTCAAACTTAGTGATAATGAAAACACTACTTGTCAAAATTCATGCTTCACAGCCAATGGCCTTTTTAGATTAAATTGATAACCACGAGTTTATTAAAAAAGAAAGAAGCATGAATGTCAGTGATCTACATATACATTTCAAGAAATTAGAAAAAGCACAGCAAATTAAACCTAAGAGAGGAGAGTGAAGGAAATAATACCAAAACCAGAACTTAATGAAACAGAGAGTAAATCTAAAACAGAAGACCAACAAAATCATAAGCTGGTTCTTTGAATATTTTAATAAGGTTGACATATGCAAGGAAGATTGATCAAGAAGAATATTATAAAATAAACAATAACAGAATGAAAAAGGAGAGCTCTTGAGAATTTTATAAAAATAATTCCAATAAATTTAATGATTTTATGAAGTTAAAAGCAATGAGACTATAAAATCTGACTAAAACATTAGAAGAAAGGAAAAGTACTGACCAATCACAAACATGAAAATAGATGTAAAATTTCTAAGTGGAATATTATCAATCACTTCAATATATAAAATGATGTTGTATTTTGGGGAGACAATTCTCAGTGTATTGCACTTATGTATGTCTCATGAACACAGACACTGACTGACATTTGTTCCAGACTGTTGTCAAGGATGTGTATGTAGAAAATAACCTTGAATACAGAATTGGCATTTCCTACTGAATAAAATCAAAGCAGGCAGGGAAGTCATGTTCTGGGACATTGTAAGAGATTTTATTTCTTTATGATCAGAGTTATACCAAGTAACTTTGTATATAGGTTTTTTAATAAGACAGTGACGATAGGCTTAAGTATATCCCAAGCTTCAACAAAATTCCAGAATGAGTTGTTCCAACTCCAGGTATATATGCATTTATACTACACCACTGATAGTTTTTAACACACTCAGATCAATGAGTATTCTCTATACCTGAACCAAAAGTAAATACTTTGGGCCAACAAGTCTGAGGAAGACGTCTTGGAATAGACCCAAATTATAGAAAATGTGCATCACATTAAAAGTTCTCTCCCAAAGGCCTTTAGTACAGAGGAGGTTTTTAATAACCAAATAAATAGAACATAGAAACGAGGACCAGGATAACATATAAAAGTGTGTGCATGGATTCAACAACAGTGATTAATGCTTATATTCCAAGCTCCAAAGACTGTTTGACAGCTATAGAAAGCATAGTCCCTATGCACCAATTTAGGACAAACCTACAAGTTTGGGTTCTATTGGCTTAAAGATTTGGTACCTCTAAAATGCATGCATCTACCATGGGGCATCAGCAAAACAAAACTGAGAACACAATCTAGCAACTTGGAATGCTTTGTGCCCAAAAGTGAATAGTAAATATCAAGGGTTGCAGTGTAGGCTAAGGGGATATTCCTGATTTTTCAGGGAAACATTTCATAAGTGCTGCACAACTAGAGGTGCTTAGATGGAACCAGTAGATTCCTAAAATGACTGTTCATATTACCGCATCTGTGATTAAAAGTTAGTGAAAATTCCTACAACTCCATCAACAGGGCTAATGAACCACAATATCTTTTGAATATATATCCTCTCTGCTCAGATATTCCAGGGTTACTTTTTGTTGCTCAAAAGTAACAATTTTTTGATGCTTGAAAAATACAAAAATATATACAGTATAGGATAATGTAATAATTTACAGAGCTTTAAAAACAATAAGATTGTTACCAAATTTAAGGGATAAAATTTTCTACATAATTAACTATGGCAGAAGTGATGAGGTTAAGATGGCCACTTTCACCGTGCTTGTCCAAATTTGCTTCTATCCTCATATAGCCTCACATAGCTAAGTTAAATCCAAGACACTTCTCTTCTTTTTGTTTCTGCTTTTCACAAATTTGTCCTTGCTTCTCTTTGTAACTGCTTCTCATATACCATTATCTGGTCATTAAGAGTGCACATTAGTACACTAGAATGTAAGTACTAAAATCTTTAATTTTTTCCTAGCAGTAAAGATTTGCTCAATATTTACTGAAACATGTAGATATCCAATAACTACCTCATGCCCAATAATCATCAGCAACAGAGTAGATTATTCCTGTGCTAATCATTCTGTTCCCAGCCAAATGGTTTGTTAATTTACCTGATGGCCAGGGTTCTGATTATGATCTCTTGACATATGCTCGAATTTGATGAAATGCTAATCACGTTTATACTTTAGATAGTTAATTTACTAAGCATGCTGTTATAAAAATCTCTAAAACTCTATTTTCAGGTTGTTAGGTCATAGGTTTAAGGTCCGATATTGATAGCAAATATTCTAAATTTCAACAAAATCGACAAACTAAATGTTGATAAATCTCCAGGATCAAGTGACCTCCATCTAATAACTTTGGGGAGAAAATTATATGACTAAATCTATAACCTGTCATCCTAAAGTCCTTGGGCCAGAGATCAGTCAGATTGCTAATATAATTCACCCCTCTCAGTGCATTCCTGAATGTTAGAATTAATAAATTATTTCATTAACAGGACTGTTAAAAATATAAGAATCAAGTAGTGCCTTTTTTTGTATCACCAATAACCAATTATTCTATTTAATGGGGGAAACTCATGAACAATTATAACCACCCAAAAATAAAACAAGCAAACAAACATAATTATCTAAGAGATGAAGAAGGAAAGGATGGATCTGGAGGAATAAAGACAAAATAATTTTCTAGTAAATCTCATATTTTACAAGAGAAAATGAACATTATCAGGGACCAAATCTTCAATTAAGACATAAGTATAATCCAATTCTAAACAAAACAGTGATAATTTGCCTTTAATTTGCCAGAATAATCCCTTTTTTGTAACAACTGTACTGAAGTATATTCCACACATTATAAAATCTATTTTATTCAGGAGTGACACAATGGTTGTTAGTAATCTACTGTGTGATACTGCCATCACCTAAATCAGGTTTAGAAATTCTACTGCTCTTAATATTCCTGACAGTAATCACAGTTCATTCTCCTTCCCACCCCTGTTCCCAGGTACTACATCTACTTTATCTATAAATTTGCCTTTTCTAGATCCATTCTACATATGTAATCATACATTGTTAGATCACTTGGGTCTGGCTCTTTCACTTAATATAATGTTTTGGATGTTTTTTGTTGCCATATAGCATGTGCCAGTAGTTTTTCCTTTCTATTATTTAATAGTATCCCATTGTCTGGATATGACTGTCAAAATAGCTGTGAGGTTATCAATGAAATGAATATATTAAAAAACTGTTTCAAAATTGTAAAAGGGAGAAACTGTGTCCAAATGCTATTGTAAATCTACAATAAATAAACTATGCAATATTGCTGTAGGGAATAAAAGCTACAACAACTGAGAAAATTGTAATATTTTCTAGAACAACTTATAAGAACTTAATAAACCATGAGTCATGGCACAAACCTGTAATTCCAGCTACTTGGGAGGCTGAGGCAAGAAGATCCCAAATTTCAGGTCAGTCTCAGCAAGTTAGTGAGACCCTGTCTCAAAATAAAAAAACAAAAAGGACTGAGGATGTGGCTCAATAGTAGAAAGCCCTTGGGTTCCATCCACATGGTCAATAAAAAAATGAAGAAATTAATACATGATAAAAATGTTATCTCAAATCAGTGAGGAAGAGAATTGGTTATTTAATAAGTGCTGAACAGACAACTGACAATACATAACAATAATCTTAACTTCATACTGCACACATGAGAGCTACACAGTGAAATTAATCCCAAGTGCTTCAAAATTCAAACATGAAAAGTAAAACCAAAAATACACCAGTTTAATATTTATATAGTCCTCAACCTCACAGAAAATTTAGAAATCATAACGAAAGTAGGTTAGTTCATCAAATCTTTGGAACTTATGCATGACATGTCATCATAAAGTAAGTTACAAATGACAAAAAAGAATTATTTACAGAATATAAGCACTTAATAAAGGGTTCACATTTCAATATGTAACATTGAAAGAGTGTTTGGAAAACACTAAAAAATGCAACTCCAAGACAAAACATATCAAATAACCATATAAGTAAATGCAGAGGAGCCCACAGTTCTATTTTACTATTATAAAAATTCAAAAGAGGATCTTAAAGCGGTATGTAGGAGGAAAATGGGATATTGGAAAATATTTTTTAAATGCTAATGCTTAACATTAGCCAGGGTATGGGGTAGCAGTCACTCTTATATTCTGTTGGTGATAGTGAAAATCAGTACAACTTCTAAGGAAGACGACCAGTGAACCATCACAGAAGCCTCACATTCTAACTCAGCAATTAGCTGCAAGTATTCTAACGATAGTCACAGATACTCATGTAAGTATAAAGATCTAATAGTAAAATACTATTCAATAAATTATAATTAATCCACACAGCTTAATTACCTTCTTTTATTTAGGAAAACGTGGGAAATGCCTTGATCCTTACCAGTCTGTATCTATGAACAGCTCTAAATTATAGGATTCATACCTCACTCCTCGTTGCAGAGGTTCTTCAAAATTCAAACCATAAACAGTATGAAAGAACTTTTCTATATCTTCCCAGTGATCATCTTCACAAAAGTTGATTTAAAGGGAAAAAAACTGCTTGAGAAACAAAAGTATTGGGGTGGTCAGTTTGTAATTATACCCAAATCCAGCGAGTTTAAGTTTGTTAAGTTCTGGAGACTCTACAGAGGTAGCTTGCAGTATCATTTCTAGCCCTATAAAGACTACAGCTGTCCTAAAATCTGTGTCATGTCATTGTCTTCTGTTATCACTCTTGCTCAAAGGCCCATGTCACTCTATCAGAAAAGACCTCATGGGCTTGCCAGCATGGCTTTCGGAAGAGGCACTGATGCCTTAGTACCACATTTGAACCAGAGAGGTAGAGCAAAGGAGCCCTTACACATGGATGTTCTGGCTTGGATACAGGATACCAGCTCAAATAAAATGTCACTGCAGCTAGCACAAATCACCGTAAACAAAAACTGCCTCCACGCCTGGTGTAGAACATCCCCAGATAAGACTAAGACTATCAAAAGCTTCTCTGGGGCATGCTTTTGTCTCCTTCATCTTTAAGCTCAGAGCTCAATCCAATTATCCACCAATTTAGGTTCTGTTCCTGATTCATGTACACCAGGGTTGGAGAATTGTTGTTTTAAAAAATATTTTTGGTATGACAAGTTGAAAATTTTAGCTCATCAGCTAAGATTACCTCAAAATAAAAATGTTAAATAAAATCCACAAGATAAGAATACAAGGACTCTGGGTATATGACAAAGTCGAAATATAATTTTTTCATGAAGAATTGACATTTTTCATAAGATTCTTTACATTTTCTTTCTCACCATTTATTTTGAGAATGTCCAATTTGTGCATTTTTCATCAACTTATACTGTTAAGTGTAAAGTGTTTCCCCAGAAAAAGGATTCCTGAAAGATTTCTTGAAATTGCCTTCTGTAGTTTCCTTCCTCACTGTAGCTAACTATAAAATCCTTACACTGTGTAACTAAAATGCTAGATTCTTTCCATAATTCATATTGATTTTTGCATAAAATGCCTATTCTGAGCTCAGAACTACATAATCAAACACAACCATCAGTTTCTGATGCTAAACAAAACTATCCCTTTGGGGGAATTTACTCACACCTTCTCTGGAGAAAAAGGAGAAAATAATCATCTAACTTCCTGAAACATTATAGCTTTACATTAGACAAAATAGACACCTCTATCTGGAGTCAATTTCCAAGTCAGGTAAATCAAATACTCATAACTTCACAGTCAAGAACTAAATTTTATCTGTAAGTCAAATTTCCAGACATTTCCTGAGGCTTTTAAACCTTCAAATACTCCCCAAAAGGAGGTGGTCACGAAGGGGCTTATAAAAAGCGATATTATTCCAGGGAATTTTTATCTAGTATGGGTCCAGTGCTTTTTCCTTCCCTCCCAGAAACAAATCAAGACTGCCAGAGGAGTTCCTATTCTTAGAAGGATCGTCCTATCATTTCTTTCCTTCAGCATCCAAAGTTGCTTTGGGGAACAATAGACAAACTCATCTCCTCTCACTCCCTCCACAACTATCATCCCTTCCCCGCCTACACGCTGCTCCCCACTCACTGGGTACAGAGGCATCTGTTTTCCTCTTCTCCTTGACATACAGAAAATAACTCTAATACTGCTTTTGGCCCCTCTTCTGAGAAGTTTGGTTCGGGTCTTAGCTCAAATGTCTCCCCTTCCGAGGCCTTCTCTGTCTGCCAAAAGAAAAGTGGCTTCACCAATGCTTCATGTCTCATCTCTTAGTTTCATTGACTTTGTAATGTTTACCCTTATCTGAAACTCACTCGCATGTCTCCTTGATTATCTTTCCTCCCCATTCCGCATTGGAACCTGAGTTCTCCGAGAACTGGCCTATAACCTGATTTTTGCTATAGTCTAGGCCACAGTAAGTGCATAGCACATATATGACAAACCAGAGACAGAAGCAGATTCCACTGTGACTAGGAGAAAAATATCATATTCTTGGTCTTGAAGTCTCCTTCCTCCTAGTCTCTTGGTTTCCTTGCCCTGATCAGGAATTTTTGTCTCTTTTATTAGTGCAATTACTCAGACATTCTCGAAACCACCTGACTTTCATTTCGTTTCCGCAAAATGAATACTGGGTCCCAATCATGCATTCCATCACTTTCCTACCAAATTGATATTCCCTGAATCTCTGAAGTATTTTTCATACTTTCAAGAAGCTCACGGTGCCTGCAAGGTTACTAAACACCAGTGCAAGCACCAGGGCTGACGACTTCCAAATACAACATCCAAACAGCCCCAGCAACTGGTCTAAATGATATCATATCTCCCCGAGGCTGGATTTTAGTTTGTTAACTTTAAAATGCAAGGCAGGTTTAAAGATTAACAATTTGCTTGGATAAAAGAAAAGGGAAAAATATAATTAATCATTTGCCTGTCCCCCAACACTAGTTTACAAAACCATGGTGCAACTTTATTGAGCTCAAAATTGAAGGGTGGCAAGGTTAATATGTAGCTTTAGACCTCACGGTTTCATTAACAAACACATTACAGGCTGTAAAGCTGAACTGACATTAATGCTAGGTCCAAACAAAGTAAATAATTACTGGCTTGGCAAATGAGGAAGTACTTGCAGAGTTTGTTTACATTGGGTTTTTGGAAAATTCATGTTGGCAACAAGTCAAATACAGTTTGACTAGTAATTGTGACAATTGCTCACAGATGCTGCTGGAAGAACAACAAAAGAATGGATTTATGGCTTTTCTCTCCCCCTGCATTTTCCCCCTTTGTTGCCTTTTTAAATTTTTTTTTTCTTTACCATTTTGGATCAATAAAGAACTTGCAGCCACAAAGATAAGTGGGTTACATGGCAGATGGGCCTTGGAATGTTTAAAAATCTCATGTTGCATTTTGTCTCTTGGCCCTAGATTGGAAAAGACACAGCTGCAGTCAAGCTGCAGTCATAAAATCCATGCTCCTTGAAAATGCCTATGAGTCCCCACAACAGAACAGAGTTGAGATGAGGTTTGCTTAGAAATTTTCCAACAGAATGACTGGTTCTCTTTGTGTCAGCGCACTGAGAACAAACCACTGAGCTCGTAAGACTTGAGGAGAGAATTCTGGCTAAAGAGGATCCATTTCATTTTCCCTGGCTGGCTTAGAAAGTATAAACAGGAATCAGGGAAGAAGACAGCTCACCAAACTGGAAAATAGTTCGGCAGGGCAATTGAGGTCTGTGACATATAATTTGAAACAATTTTGGTTTCTCTCATCAAAGATCACTGTTTTGCCAACTAAAAACTAATACTTCACACACACACATCCTACTCCTTCTAAACACTTGAATCTAAATCTCTTTATTCTTGGAAGATAGAATTTCAGTGACTTAGAAAGATCCAGGCTTTGCATTTATATTCTAATTCCATGTCTACTAACTTTTGAGTGGTGAACATGAGAATATCCTGAGACTTTAGACTGTTTAAATCATTCAACATGAGGATCTAAAGCCTTCACTATTATTTAAGTGCTTTTTCTACATCCAAAATCTTTGTGATATCAAAGCTATATCCATTGTCTCTTCCAACACATTTTGTGATCATTCTTTAAATCATGCTTCTTTTAATAACTCCTTTGAGTGATTATTACATAAAACTGAATAAGAGCAGACCGATTTTCACTAAAAAACTAAAATAAGAAGGATTCTGTGCCCAAGATAGGCCCTTTTTAACCACTTGAATACTGTCTTAATCTTTCAATAACATGTTTGATTCTCATAATCCACGTTTTTAAGGTTTTTCTTACCCTTAACCTTGAAACCATAAATATTCCTTAGAACTAAAAGCTTGTGCTGTGAAACTTCCCGACTTTTAGGTGAAATAACAATAGCTACAATGTTTTAAACTCTGAGATTTTCTAAATCCCAACT
Organism: Urocitellus parryii; assembly: GCF_045843805.1. NCBI lineage: Eukaryota > Metazoa > Chordata > Mammalia > Rodentia > Sciuridae > Urocitellus > Urocitellus parryii. The sequence continues at coordinate 84,147,182 of NC_135536.1, forward strand.
TTCTCATTGCCTAGACTACTCTACACATGAAATTTGAAGGCTGTATATAGGACACCAGGAGAAGCTGGATGGAAGCAACATTTCTTAGAACTAACAATGAACTCTTTGACTCATGTCTGGGTTATCATTGGACATTAGTACTAGATATTCAGGCAAAAAATCTTCATGGGTGTCTCTAAACAATACATCAGTGGAGTTTTATTATCCCAGCATACATTAATTCAATTAAAAGAATTTGTGGAAACATTCTACTAAATCATATGTCATGTGTGGCTGAGATCACTGTAACAGCCTACATGCTACCTTGTTTGCCCTCAATGTGTCTCTATTAAGGTCTTTCTCCCTCTATAGCCACCAGCCAAAGACTTCATCATGTCACACTATTGCTCAGATTTCTCTGAAGACATTTACGTCCCATCGTCTGAAAGCTACACACTCACACATTGCTTTCAATGTCGACATAATCTAACCCCAACCCTATCCAAGCCTTCACACTGGAGACTCCCTTCTAGTATATCTCAAGAATCCTTGCACTTGATCTAAGTAATCAGGCAGGAGAAAGACTGGCTTTCTGTAACCACAAAAGAATTATGTTCTATTAGGTAAGACCTGGTAAACCTCGTTATAGATTTTGTGCATCATTCCAATAAAATTCCTGGAATTTTAAGTTTGCACTTACATCCAAAAAAACCAGATCTTAAATTAAAAAGAAAAAGCTTTTTACAATCTTCATTTTTTTTCAAAAAGCATTTTATGTAAATTTGGAAGTTTTCTAATGCCATATTATTTTCTATCTGAACAATTCATTAAGCAATAATGACAATAGACAATAGAACTTGATTATTACATAGAAAATGACCATAAAATGATATCATGTTCTATCTGTCTTTCAGGGTAACATTTGCTGAGTTGCAGAACTGACTCATTGATTGCACTACAGTTATACTGTTGAGTAACTTTCATGGAGGGAAACCAGAATCACGACCACAGGTAAAAATGGATACATTAGAGGTAAATTTTGAAAGAAGTAAAAACAAAGTAGAAAGCAGTTATAAGGGGAGCACTTAAATTAGGTATGAATGGTTCACACTATTGATTAAAGCATTTTAAAAATCAATAAAAGAAGACTTTGCACCAAGTAGCTTGCAAGAACCTTCAGGAAAGACCATTCAATTCAGTCCAAAGGTCAGAAGACTCTGCCCCAACAGATAAAGAAGGTGATTCTTTAAAAGAAGACAAATAACTAAATTTAGAGCCTAAAACCAATGCTGATAACCCCCTTTAGCCACTGTTTTAAAAAAGCAAGCAATTTTTACCTGTATTATCTAAGTTTATGTGAAAATGATAAAATTGATTCCATTACATTTATTTTACTACATTATCTCATATCTTATATCAAATCATAAAGTTCTTAGGAGAAGACACTCCATATTATATTAATTATAAAATTTAGTAACATATACCCTGTACAGTACAGGCTAACAATTCATCTTTTGAATTGGGCTATATTAATTCAAGAAATCTTTTAGATCTTTTCAGACTTTCTGACTCTGTCACTCTGCATTTCTCCCTTTCAACCAAAAAAAATATGTCTTATAGTTGAAGTTCAGTAGTTATGTATGTCTCTGTCAATCATGTTACTGGGAATCCATTTGTGATAGCTCGACCACGTGCATTTGATAATATGCAATTCAGTGTCAAGAACTCTAAATGCTTTCTTTCTAAGTTCTCTCAGAGAAGGTTTAAAATACACTCTCCTGAATCACTAATTTACTTTATACAGGTTACTTCCAGAACTGGTCATAAATAAACAGATTCTGATAGGTTAATTTAATAAGGAGTATCATAGGAAGCAATGGCCAAAGCTCCCTATTCAAAATCTATCCTAAAAACTATAGTTGACATAGTCATGAGAACATTAAAATAGGACCTTGCCTGTATAAAATTTTGGCTGAAACTCTGGAACCAAGAAAGATAAGTACCTCCCCATTCTAAAATGATGGATGACGGAGACCCCAGACTGTTTGGTGACTTGTAGGTATCACCTACTCCAAGAAAAAGTAACACCTTTGCAGTTCAGTGGAGGAAGACAATGGATGGTTCCTTTGGTAAGATGTGACCTCAGAAGATTTTGCTCCTTCTAGACTCTATCTGAAAGAAATATCAGCAAGACAAAGTGAACCCAACAAATAAAAACTGTGGAAGTGGACTTCTTAAAGTCAGTCATGAAGTCATAAGTGGTCAGCCATGTACACTAGGAAAACCTGAGAAATCTCAGGAACTGTGTGAAAGTGTGTGGGAATCTCCAGAAAGATTCCACACAGGGTTCCTGGAAGAAGACAATTATTTGAACATTCAGTGAAACCAAAAGTCACCAATGCCTATTTAGCAAGTGTAGCAGCCAAGCAAGATACTTTCTTGCTGAAAACAAAGAGTGCAAATGTGAGTAGGAACATAGCTACAGTTGAACTGCGTCTATCCTGTGCTGAGGTAGCAAAGAGGTAAAAAATCTTCATTTGATTGAGAGTACAGGTGTTTTGGATTAATCTGGACTGTACTTTCTATGATCTAAAATCTGTGATCGTTTGTTCATAAGAAAGTGACTGGAAAAGTTAAGAGTACTGTAAGAGCTCAGGGACAGAAAAGATGGATAAATGTAATTCTGAATGATACAGAAAAATAAAACAAAATGCTTCTATAATTTTATCTCTCATATACCAGTTTGTTACACAAATTTTATTTGTTTATTTTTATTTTTGCTGGCTGCTTGGAGGGCAGTGTTCAAAAATTACTTTTTTTGTCTATGCTGAGACATCATACCTCAGTTTTAATATTGTGAAGACTCCTTTGCTTGTAAAACAAATACAACTTGAACTAGACTGAAAAATAAGAAAAGGCAATAGTCCTCACAACTAAAATATCAGGTTGTACTTGCTCTATTTCTCAACTTTGTTTTCTTCTCTTCATCTTGTCCACTACAAATGCTTTCCTCCTTGTGATTTTGCATGTGGGACTCTGTCATAACAAAAATCAAATACTAGAGGACTCCCTTGGACCATGTGCCTATCACTAATGCAATCACTAGGAACAGGGGAATGGAACTCTCTGATTAACCATTTGATCTTGCACTCATCTGTGTGAGGATGGTAGTGCTGTTGGCACCATGACTGACTTTCTAACCAGGCATACATAGACTTACAGAAACACATTTACCCCAAAGAAAAGTGGATTGCTGTAATCAAAGAGAAAGATAGGTAAAAACAACATATGTCCATTACAATCACATAAACTTACTGTTGTATATTACAATAGGTAACTGCTCAACTGCAGATCTAGTTTTAAGAATGAATTTCTTCAGTCACTGAGTAAAAATATCTGGGTAGAAAACAGAAGAAAAGATTGAGACAGTTTCCAAGATTGTATTCTGTGAAGGTTTTTGTAATAGGTTCACAATTTCATTAAGAGTCTTCAAAAAGTACAGCATGATAATCCCTGTCCATGAGGTACTGTGTCTGTTTAGTCTTTGATTCAGTCCCAGGTGTCAAGAATTTGAGAATCATTGATAACTGAAACAGGTTTAGAAGGGAGTAAAAGAACTCATGCAACTTGGAATCATGTTGTCTGAGGAATGATGAAAATAGCATTGTTTAGTTAATAGAAGGCTCATGGGGAAAATTTGACTTTTCTTCACACAATTGAAAGGCTGCATTTGGAATAGGAATAGACTTCCTTACCATGATTTTAGAGCTAAAAATCAAAAAGGAAAATTTTCAAGAAAATATTAGCTTAATGTTTAAAAAGTTTTCTGTGAAAACTGTTTAAAGATGGAAAGAATTACACTGAAGAGTGGTGGAAATTCTTCTTTATAGAGATGCTTTGCCATAGGTGAGTGAGCATATTGTGGAGGGAATTTGAGCATCACTCAGATCATTGTATTAGATCAATGGTTCTCAGACATAAGTTTTATATGCTAGGAATTTTTTAATGGAAACAAAAAAGTGCTTACTAATGTTTTATAATCTTCAAAGCCATTATCTGGCATCATTTCATAAAATAAACTGTTTTAAATAAAAATATAGGAATGAATAATATTGAAATTGAAGGCAGTCATTGCAAAAAAAAATAAAAACATGAAGATAGTTTCTAACTTTACCAAATAAAAATCTAGCTAACTGAATCAAGGAATGAGATGAAATAAGTTGTACTTTTCTTACTTTGGTACAGAATGGCAAAATCCCTGTTATGGATTAGCATGAGCCCCTCGATCATCATCTGGGAATTATTGAACCTGTAAAGTCCCTTTCAGTTCTAAGATGTTGAACCTTTCAGTGAACAATGGTGAAGTATAAATTGGGTCTTCTTCCAGGTACATAGTAGTGACTGAACAAAGTGAAAGCTACCTTCAAAATGTTCGGTAACAAGAATCCTTAATGTTTAGTGACCCCACTTGCATACAGGTGGCAACATGCTACACCATAAGCAAAGCACAGCATGGATAGTGTGTTTTACCACCTGTGTGGTAATGAAACTCAAATATAAAATACTAAAATTTACTAAATACTAGTCATGATGTATTGGTATGGGTTCAATTGTGTACCTTTCCTTGGTAAATAAACCTAGCAAACTAATAACATTAGTCTTGGTAATTTCAGATAGAGAAAAAAGAAAACTAAGGCAATCGGAAAGGAACAGGGGACTTATACAGGAAATTTTCTAAGAACACTTAGCATTTCAAGAGAACTTAACCAAATTATGTTCTCCACAAAAATTCCGACTGAAAAGAAGTTTAAAAACAATGTAAAACTCCGAGTGATTTTTGCCCTCCAATTTTCTTTGAACATACATTGTAAGACTATTTCTATAAATTATTTTGAGAATGATTCTTGTGAATTTAGTGCATAGATGGATTTTGTTTCCCTTATAATTCAACATTCAATAATACCCCCCCCACACACACACACACACATACACACAAATACCAGTCCTCGAAGAGTGAAGAACAGTAAGTACTGAGGGGGCAAACACTCCACCAGCTTCTACCCACTGCTATGTCAATGCACATAAATTCTAATTTGTAACACCCCTGCAGTTCCATTGTATGGCTCCATTAGTCTATGCATGAATTATTCACACATGATACATCATAATGGCATCAGAACCATTTATGATATCAATTCATACCATTATAGAACAGGTAATCTTCAGCTGTCTAACACAACATGTGTTAATTAGATCTCTAAGAAACTTTGCTAGTCAATCAACTTCATACTGCCCAGTTTCTGCCCCACCTCCTTCCAATCACTCCATCCTGCATCTCTTTCATTTTTAGTCTACCTATGGAATACCTGACATAATTTAATAGCTTAAACTACATTTCTTTTGTGGCTTAGCAGATTTAACTCTCATATCCCTAAGTATATTAGTCAATTCTTGAAGGGTAGAAGCGTGGTATATAGCTTCTTTGTAACTTCCATAGTTCTTCGCAGTGTAGTCATGTAGTAAGCTTTCAATAAATTCTAATTGACTTGTTTTAACTGCCCTACAAACAAATGCAACTCACAAATTTTTAGATGCTGAGCTACTTGGCTTAGCAAATTTTGATGTTTTTGAATAATAACATAAGTTTTGGGTTATATGGTTTATTTTATTTTCATTAGTTATTTGAAGATACAATCTAGGATTTTGTGTACATGTGCATATGATTCTTTTGAGGTTAGGAGAAATATGTATAAAATCTAGTGCACAGCGACTGACATAATAAACAATTAATGTATCATCACCATTATTATTATTTTACCACCCTACAATTTTGAGGAGAGGGCATGTAAAAATAGGAAGTTGTTAACAGAATATTTATAATAAAAAAGCAACTTAGAAGGGAAAAATACTCAGTAGCTCAATCTCCTGTATTCTGTAGGCATTCAGTAATGTATAAGCAAGCTCTTTAGTGAGAAAACACAAATACAGAAACATACAGGTACCTCTAGTATACAAGTCAATGAACATGTCTGTGATCAGCAACCACAGGAGGCAACAGGACATTATCAATGCTCCAAAAGCCCCTCAGGTGCACACTTTAAATCATTAAACTTCATCTCTATTGAGTATAACCAATATCCTGACTTCTTACAACACTGATTATTTTTCCTGGTATTGAACTTTACCATCATATAAATGCCATCATATCTATTTACTCTTTCATAAATAGCTTCTTTCATTCAAGTATTTATGATTTTATTGCATACTATTGCATGTGGTTGTGGGATTTCCATTTATAGTGCTATATATGATTCTACTATATGACTATATCACAGTGCTTTTATTCTGTAGATATTTTGGTTGTCATGAATAGAGCTGCTTTGAATATCATTAAGCAGGACTTGGGGAACATATGTATATTCTACTGAGCATAAACATAGGGAGGGGTTAATTGATGGACTATTATGTTAATATTCACTAGATATCATAATCCAGCATGTTTAGTTTTATGAGAAATGGCCAAATAGGATTTTATAATACTTTTGCCAATTTACACTGCCACCAGCAGTGAATGAAAATTACAATTTCTCTTTGTTGTCACCAATCATTAAAATTACATGTCTTTGTAAAAATTTTAGCCATTCTTATGGCATATGTAATGGTTACTCAATGTAGTTGTAACTTACATTTCCATGACTATCAATGTTGCGGACAACTGTTCATGTTTCTTATCAGTCAGTAACCCTCTTTTGTGAGGTTCCTAGTCAAATATTTTGCCAATTTTTTACTTGTCTTCCCTTTTCTTAGAAATTTAGACATATTCTTTGTGTATTCTTTGTATAATCACCTATATATTTAGATTTTTATCTACCATCCTGTTGTTTTCTATTTGACCTACTTCTTCTATGTTATTTTTCTCTTCTCTTGTTTTACTTTGTATTAATCAATTAAAAAAATCATACCACCCTATTAATGTGTTAACAGTGTATTATCTCATTGTCCTTTTAATGATAATGTTAGAAATTGCAACATACATCTTTGACTTTGTATGCAAACTTTGGAATACATTAACTTCATTTATCTCCCTCCTGACTATTGCATTTTTATGTTTACATCTAAAACATTTATTTTTCTTCTAGCAGAAGAAATTTAATTTTTTATTTGTTTCAGTGAAAATATGCTAAGCACAAAATCTCTCAACTTTTATTTTCCTGAGAAAATATATCAATGATCAAAAAACTTTTTATTAACTTTATTTTTACTATTTTACATTTACAATTGATGGATAGTGGATATATTCATCACCATTCTCCAGAGAAACATATATATATGTTAGATATATAACAGATATTTATATCTTAGATAGGCATATACAATCACCGAGGGTGAAAAGTTCCAAAACAACCATCTATAAGCTGGTGAGTTGAGGAAACTGTTAATGTGGCTTTGTCCAAGAAGCCAGAAGCCTCAGAAAGGGGGAAGATGATGCAGCCCCTAGTCCAAAATCAAAGACTCCAGAGCCCTCCTAGAGATTCACTGGTTCAAGTTAAGGTCCAAAGGCAAAAGTCTTGGTGTCATGTAAAATGTGGCAGCAGCAGAAAATGCACCTGCTTGGGATAAAAAGATGGGGGTTATTATACTTTTGTCTACCACTTTTTTTATTCCATATAGGCTCCTGGCTGATTGGAGCCTATATGGAATATAGCCTATATTCAGGGTCTGGCTTCCATACTCAGTTTAGCTTGGTCACAAAAAACTTCTCTAGAAACACCCTCACAAACACACTGCTTTACCAATTCTCTAGGCATCTCTCAATCCAGCTAATTCTATGTTGACCATATGAGCCACATAAATATTTTATAAAATAAAATGTTATATTTATTAAATTTATTTATTTTTATTTTCACTACTGATAGAGAGTTCGTGACTTTTTTTCAGTGCTTTCTATTTTCTATTTCCATAGTGCATGTTGAGAAGGCAATTATAAGCTTGTTGTTTGCATATATTTTTTCTTTGAATGTTTTAAGATTCAATCTGAAAAATATTTTGACCTTCAACAATGAAATTTTGATTCTACTAAGTAAATTTCTTAGTATTTTTTGCTTATGATTTACTGGACTTCTTTAATTTATAAGTTATTAATTTTGGTAAATTTTGCTATATCCTTCACTTTAGCTCTTCAAATATTGTGTCTTCCTCATTCTTTCTCTTTCTCTTAAGGACTCTAATTGTATGTATGTTGTAGCTTTGCAAATAGTTCTACATTTCTCTTATGCTCTTTTCCATTAACTTTTTTCTGTATGCTTCAATATAAATATTTTCTATTAAACTGTCTTCTAGTTCACAAACTTGTCTTCTACTCTGTTGAATATACAGTTAAATATAGTTATAGACTTGATTTTGTACATTATTATTTCATATTTAGAATGTCCACTTATTTTAGAGGTTCTAAATTATCTCATAAAATTCTTTTCATCAGCGTTCAATGTTTCTTCACTTTTTCATATATGTCCTTGAATCTATTAATCTTTGTTAACTTTAGAGCTCCTTTCTGCTAACTCCAATATATGGATTGCCTTTAGTTATGTTTCTTATATTCTTATATTCTTCTTATATTCTTTTGATTTTTAGTCTCAAGTTCCTGTCTATGGTAAGCCCAATAACTTTAAATCTGATGGCATACATTTTACATAAAGACATTGTAGAGGCTATGGATGAGCTCAAGGACTGCTTATCCTGTCATCATTCCCAGGAGCATGGGGACCACTCTACTGGGAATAAGCTGAATTCTGTCAGATTTTAACTCAATTCTTCTTCATATGGCATAGTTCCTTAGGGCTTTCAAATGAGAACCTTGTGTGTTACCACAACCCCTTTCCCTGACAGGACATGAAATCTTTGTCCCCTTACCATAAAATTGAAGAAAATTGCTCTATTTTCCTATTTTCTTCTTATCTATTTATCTTCCCACAACCAAAATTTCAGAATTCAGCAAATAGCTTACGGGGAAATCTGACCATGATTTGAGGTCTTACAGGACTCTATTAATAATTCCCAATGCTTTGTTGAATTTTTGGCCTGGCAGCAGCTGCATTCAGCCTGGGTAAAGCCTAAGAGTTCAACTTTGTGTTTAAACCCAGACTTTGCAAACACAACCAGAGTGAAAGATGCTGCACAATGTCAGCCCACTTCTCTTGGACTCTCCTCTCTCCATCTTCTTAGTTACTCTAGTCCTCTTGGCTTCAATCGCTCCCCTGATGCTGTTAAACATATTTTCATCAATCCGTCTTTTCTACTTGTTCTTAGTGGGAACTTCAGAGTAGTTACAGCTATTCCATCTTACAGACAGAAGCCCTTGCAATAATGTTTTTGAATGGACTAAAATAGCTATTAAAATATAAATTTTCAATGAAAATTTTGTAGATAAAGCCTGCCCCATATGAGAATAAAATGTTATGTGAAATGTATGGAGAGAGTATTTTCTTATTTTAATTCAGAAATAATGAGTTTCAAAAAAATTGAAAGAATATTGAACATGAGTATAATGTCAGTATCTCATTTTTAATCCCATTTTTGTCACCCACTTGCTCAATGGCAACCAAAGCATATTCAGATTCTTAGTAAAATGATTATTTTTTTGAGAAGACCATCTTTGATTCTGCGTGTATTTTAGCAGTTCAGCTTTTCTAGGTACTAAATAAGCTGTGGGTCCTGGTGTAATCAGCATTAAGTAATTATTGAATGGCTGCACAGGCCTTTTCCATAATAGAATATGTAATCAGAAATCCATATGTGAGAAGACTAAGTGAATTTATTAATATTTTAAAAACACATTAACCATGACTCAATGTGGTTCATGTGTGCGCAGAGTTTTGATTTCTAGTTTGTTCCTGATATTCTTTTACAAGGCCTCACTAAAATTCTACCTTATGAGTTTAGTTAAATTAAGTTTGAATAGATTACATGTAACATCAAAAGCAAAATTTTGAGATTCAAATTATGTGGCAAGAAATCTGATCAATGATGTGATAGTGAGAGCTGACAACTGGCCAGACCTTATGACAATAGAAGTTGAGTATCCCATTTTCTAAATGCTTAGGAACAGACGTGCTTCAGATTTCAGTTTTTTTTTTCCACATCTTGTACTATTTGCATATACTAGACATCAACAGATTCCTCTGAAATCAGGAGCAAGACAAGGAGGGCCACCCACACCACACCAGTTCAATGTATTACAGGTAGTCTTAACAAAAATTATTAGGCAAGGCAAAAAGAAATAAAAGATGTAAAATTGAAGTAAAATTGTCTTTATTTTCAGATAATATGATCTTATATAGAGAGAACTTTATTTCTCCAAAATACTCATAGAACTAATAAGTTAATGTTCATACACTAACCACGAACTACCAAAAAAGAAATTAAGAAAAGACTCATTTACAAGTTTAAAATTAAATGTTCATGAATTGGTTTAATCAAGAAAGTGAGAAATCTGTTCACCAAAAACTTACAATGTTAATGTAAGATATTGGAAAAGACATCAGGAAGTAGAAAGGTGTCCCTTTAATTTTAAACTGTCATGATGTTATGGGAATGAAAATTTAAGCTCTGATCAATGATGTGATAGTGATGGCTGACCATTCTATTAATGTAGTGCATCACATTTCTTAATTTGCATATGTTGAGCCAGCTTGTAACATGGGGATAAATGCTACTTGATTATGGCGTATGATTCTTTTAATGTGCTATTGAACTCTGTTTGCTAGTATTTTACATCAGGGATATTATTAGCCTGTGACTTTTTTTCTTATAATATCCTCATTTCTCTTTGATGTCAGGATAATGTTAACTATAAAATGAACTTGGAAGCATTCCCTTATCTTCAATCTTTTTTTTTTTAATTTTGAGAAAGACTGGCATTAATCCTTCCTTGAGTGAGCATAGAATTCACCAGTGAAGCGATCAGATCCTGGGATTTTCTTTATTGGGAGATTCTTGGTTACTAATTCAATCCTCTTCTTATTGGCTTATTCAGATTTTTCTATTTGCTTGTGATTCAGTCTTGGTAGGTTATAAATTTCTAAGAATGTATCCATTCAGTATTGGTAAACTGCTTACACTGTCCAAAGTGGATTCAATGCAATTGAATGGATTCAATGCAATTCTAATGGCATTTTTCAAAGAAATAGGTAAAATGACCTAAATAATTCCTTGAACAACAAAATATCAAAAATAATCAAAGCAATATTGAACAAGTAAACAAAACTGGAGGCTTCACACTACAAGAGTGCCAAGAGCATGCAATTGGGAAACGGCAGTCTCTTAAACAAATAGTGTTGAGAAAAACTGTATATTCACATGTAAAAGAATTAAATTGAACTATTATTCAATCTCACACTATTAAAAAGGTTAACTTAAGATAAAGACTTAAATGTAACAAGGGAAAAATCTTCTTAATATTGGTCTGGGCAATGACTATTTGGATATAACTCTAAAATCACATGAAACAAATGCAAAAATAGAGAAATGGGACTGTATCAAACTAAAAAGCACATATGCACTGCAAAGGAAATAATAGTGTGGAGAGACAACAGAGAGAATGGGAGAAAATATTTTCAAACTATATACCTGACAAGGAGCAACAAAAGCCAATAAGAAACTTTTTTTTAAAAATGCACAAAAAGGACATAGGACCCGATTTTTTAAAATAAGAAAATGTCCTGAATAGATATTTCTCAAAAGAAGACATATAAGTGGCAAAGAGATACATGAAAAAATGCTCAGCATCACTGAAGATCAAATAAATACAAATATAAACCACAATGAGATATCACTTCATACTTAAGAGTGACTACTATCAAAAGGCTAAAGAAAAAACATGGCAAGAGTGTGGAGAAAAGTGAACACTGTGTCTTGATGGTAGAAATGCACATTTGTATAACTATAATAAAAAATGGTGCTACTCATAAAAAACTAAAATTAGAATCACCATATGATTCAGCAGTCCTACTTCTAGATACAATATATACCCAAAGAAAGAAAATCAGTATGTCAAAGAAATATCTGTACATCTATGTTGGCTGCAGCATTATTAACAATGGCTAAGGTACAGATCAATTTAGTGTACTCCAATGGATGACTGCATAAAGAAGGCATTAGATACCCACACATTCACACACATACACACAATCAAATACTGTTTAGCCTTTTAAAAAAGGAAAGCTTGTCATTTCTGACAACGTGGATGAAACTTGAGGGCACTGTAAGTGAAACATCTAGGCAAATAAATACAGAGACCATGATCTTACCTATGGTGGAATCTAAAAAGTTGAACTCCTAGAAGCAGAGAGTGGACTAGTGCTCTCCAGAGACTGGGGGGTGGGTGAAATGGAAAGATGCTGGTCAAAAGATACCAAGATTCATTTATACAGGGTGAATGTATTCTGGACATCTGATGAACAGCGTGGTGACAATAGTCACTAATCTTATATTGTAGACTTGAAATTTGCTAGGAGAATAGATTTCAGATGTTGTCATCACACACACACACACACACACACACACACACACACACATGTTACATTTATGAGGTGGTGGATATGCTAGTTTTCTTGATACTGGTGATCATTTCATTGTACCATATGTATTCATATAATCATTTCACTATATATGTAGTATAGACATCAAAACATTATGTTGTTCAACTTCAATATATATAGTGTTTATTAGTTAAACTTCAATAAATATGGAAAAAAATAGAAGGGGCAGCAATGTTTAGGCATAGAAGAGTTTAAAACTCAAAGTCACACTGTTCAATTTGATCAGAAAAACCATCTGTGGGTCTGGTATGTGGCATGTTTAGGTCTTCCAGTGGACAGGTCCATGCAGGAGAGAAGAATATGGGTTCTAGGATCAATGGAATGCCTGGCTTTCTAAAAGTAAGAATCCTTCCAATATATTAATGAAAAAAGAAAAACTGATTTCCCCCAAACTATCAAGATAGACAAAAGTGAGGTGGAAGAAAGCAAAAGCAGGTTTTAACCACAAGAAATTAGACTCAAACACCATTTCAGAGCGAAGGAAGTTCTGGTCCATAGTGTAGGAACGGTGGAAAAAGCTCCATAAACTCAACAAGCCAAAACAACCATTTACCTGTCCGAGATTTTATTAGCAGGACCCTATTATTTTTATTCTAATAAAATATAAGATAGAAGAGAAGGGGGGAAGGGGGAGAGAAAGAGAGAGAGGAGAGGGGGAAAGAGAGAGAGGAGAGGGGGAAAGAGAGAGAGGAGAGGGGGAAAGAGAGAGAGGAGAAGGGGAAAGAGAGAAAGGAGAGAGGGAGAGGGAGAGGGGGAGAGTAAGAGAGGGAGCACAAACAGAGTTGATATTTATGGGCTCAATGCAGGATGAGGAGGAGCAAGGCAAGTGGGCTGTTACTTCTTCATTGGTTGAGAGTTTGCGCCACTTGAGGGATTGGAGGTGCGCCACTCAAAGGGGTTGGAGGTGCGCCACTCAAAGAGGTTGGAGGTGATGGTGCATGCCATTCAGTGCCTCAAGGACCTGAGCTCCCAGAAGAGAAGTGCTCTGGGCGCCATCTTTACCAACAGATAGTACACCAAACAAGGCTCTTAGACTCTCCTTGTGGTGAGGTGGGCAACTAAACTGGTAAAGATTTATGATAGAAACTGATCATCTGAACAAAGTGACAATGTGGTACTATGCCTATTGAATAAATAAGAATGTTTTAAACACATGGGGTGCAAGTACACCTGGGGAAATCTGAATAGGATCATTGGCTTTATCAGGATCAATATCCTGGTTGTGATATTGTACTATGATTTTCCAAGAATTACCATAGGGAGAAACTGAAAAGGGGGTTCACAAGATTTCTCTAGATTCTTTCTTAAAACTATGGGTTAATCTACATTTCAAAATACAATGTTTAATAAGAGTAGTTCCTTATTGAAGGATAAGATGTCAAAACTTTGTGCACTGATAAATACTAGTAGAATGAATGAACATAAGAATGAGTGGATTAGTGGCATTGTTTGGTAATTATATGTTATATTTTAAGATAATTTGGACTGAATGTTTGCATCCCTCCAAAATTCATATAGTAAATGTATGCCAAATCCTAACATGCAATGTGTTAGTATTTGGAGGCTGGACCTATGGAAGATGATTAAGCCACAAAGGCTTCTCTCTTGGGAGTGAATTAGTACCCTTATAAAAGAGGGCCCAGAGAAATCCCTTGCCCCATCTGCTATGTGAGATTACAAGGAGAGGACAGATATCTATGAACCAGAAACAGACCCTCACCAGAACTGATTCTGACTCTGCCTGAACCTTTATCTTGGATTTCCAGCCACCAGAGCTGTGAGAAATAAATTTACATTGTTTAGAAGACACACTGTCTAGGATGTTCTACTATAGCAACCCGTGAGGACTAAGGTCAATCTGCACAAGTTGTTTCTTCTAATTTTCCTTTAAGTAGCAACCTGGGTTATTTCTGTGTCTCTCAACTTGGTCTAATTGCTTATAATGTACACTTTGCACATGGCTCCCAGACTGATTTTCCTGAAACATGACTTTGATGATATTTCCTTTCTAAAAAAGGTACAAAAGAGTCCTCATTATATAGAGAATAAAATGAATAAACCTAGCATTCAGACTTCCAATCTTTCTAGGCTCTGCCCCAATATTCTTATGGATTCTCTATTCCAGACAAGTAAATCAACTTCCTGTTGGCAGTGTTTGCCTTAAGTTCACTTCCTTCTTGTATGCTTTCTATTGGAACACATCTAAGCTCATGTTTCATGTTGGTCCATATCCACTAAATGACTTCAGCATACTTCTTTCCTCTCCTAGTCTTAATTTATTCCCCTGAAAAATAACAACTTCCAGAGCTTTAGTAAGAAGGAAATAAAATGTCAAAACCACCTAATTCCTAAAATTCTCAATGCCTGTTATTAGTCAGCTTTTTGTCACTATAAAAATACCAGAGACAAATCAACTTAGAAGAGAAAAGGTTTATTTTTGGCTCACAGTTTCAGAGATTCCAGTCCTTGATCAAACGGGACATGCTGTTTTTAGGCCTCTGGTGACTGAGCAGCAGTTCATGGTGGAAGCATGTGGCAGAACAAAGCCAATCATCTGAAGCCTGGGCCACAAAAGAGATAAGGAAGTCAGGAGTGGTGGCACACACCTGTGATCCCAGCAACTCAAGGAGCTGAGGCTGGAGGATCCCAAGTACAAGGACAGGCTGGACGATTTAGTAAGAGCCCATCTCAAAAGTTAAAAGGGCTAGGGAAGTAGCTCATTGGTATAACATGCTTGATGGCATATATGAGACCCTGACTTTAATCCCCATCCTGCAAGAAAAGGAAAAAAAAGATAGAAAGAGGAAGAGAGCAGAGTCCCTCCATTCTCTTTAGGGCACCTCCCCAATGACCTAAAAGCTCATACTAAGCCCCACCTCCAAATAGCACCATAGACTGAGGACTAAGCCCTATGACAGGGGTCTTTGGTGGATATTCCATATCTAGACTACAGCAGACTGGCACATAATATGATTTTGGAAATAAGTCATTTTACTACTACCACTCCACCTTATAACTAATTAGTATCCTTTTTCGGCCCACAGGGATCTTTCTTACACAGTGTATTTTATACTTACCAGCCTCTAATAAATTATCTAAACCATTTTTGTCTCTGATAATCATTTATTTGGGAAAAAAACTATTAGAAAATGAAATCATTTTCTTGAAAGCAACCCAACATCATCATCTTCTATAGTAAAACGTTGTACAGCTCAGCCTCTCACCTGCCCAGTGTAGATCCATAAAGTAAAAAGTGCTAACACTTCATGGGCTTAGCCTCTCTTATAAGGAACCACACATGAAGATTTTTTTTTTCAAATGTGTTCTGATTGCTGAATGAAAAGCATTGAGTAAACACTAAGTGAGCTACTTAGCTCTATAGTATTTCCAAGCAGCCTGCTTTGGGCTATTTCAAGAGATAATAAGGAGACATGACCTGCATAAATCTAAACAACTGTCCAGACAGAAATGGTGCCTGAATGAATGAAGGAATTGAGGTCTGCTACAGTAAGAGTTATAAATCTAGGTAAGTAAAATAACATTCAATTGTCCTCATATGACATAAAACAGGGCTGACAGACACTCTTCTCTCTTTCCCCTTTTCCAGGCCATCAGCCCACATACCTTCTATCTGAGTGCAGTGCAGAAGAATGTTAGGTTGCCAGGTCTCTATCCACGTAGGCATCCTGTCTCTTTAGGAGGTGGGAGGCAGAAGCAGTGATGGGAGGCAAGGAGAACAAAGACCCATTCAGAGAGGTTATGCTGGGGGAAAAAAATGCTATTTATGGTGTCTGTAGCCTGGGGCAGATAGGAGGACTGTACATTACAGGGAAATGCCTTAGTCAGGGGCTCAAAGCTGGTTCCTTACTGGTTTTGCCATTACTGACTCCATGGCTCTTTGCAATTCATTTCTCTCTGGGCTTCAGTGCCTTCATCTGTAAAACTGGGGAATTGGATCAGGCGACCTCAAGACCTTCCAGCAATGACATCATCTGCCTCAAATTTTGGTATCTTGATTTTTACCTTTATTATGTGAAAGTTAAATGAGAGAAAAGTGAGGAAAAAAATAAAGAATTCTTCATGATCTTTGTTACGAATGTATCAGTTTGAAAGCTGAACTGAAAATAGAGTTAGGTTAAGTAGAGATGTGTCATAAGGGTGGGAGGAGTGTGATGCAGAATAAAAAGGAATAAAATCAGAAGTGAGAGACAGGAATACACACTCTTCTCTCCCAGAGTTGGAGGACTTCTCAACCAGAGTATAGGACAGACAGAGAGAAGCTATTCACCAGCTTGGAGGAGCAGACCAACTCTCTTCTTGAAGCACTAGGATGTGACTGGGATGAGAAATGACCCTGAGCTTGGGGAGCTCTATGAAGCAAAGTTAAACAGAGATGAAGGAAAACTAAGTGATTGTGTTTGCTTCCTGGAACATCCAGGAAGAAGTTGTGTCTACAGACTGTTCATTTGCTTGGTTACATTTTGAAAGCATTTTCTCCATCGGGGCATTTGGGAAAAGAAGCTAAGTCTCGATGTTTGATTTCTTTATGATTTCTGCTGCAACACTTAGAATTAAAAGATTCCCCCATCCTTTCAAAGAATCTAATTTTGTTGTCAGGTTTTTCATCAAACATCTTGGTGAAAACTGTGGGGAAAAAGATTATTCAAAGGAACAGTGGATGGCAGTATTGGTTTGCAGCTCTAAAGGAGAAAGCAATGGAAATGAAGATTTCTTAAAGAAGGAAAGTAGCGTGCACTGAATCTTCCAAAAGAGCCCCACACAGACGTGGGTTCTGAAACCATGAAAAATACATGTTTGCACTTTCAAAACCTGAAGTGGATTTTGTCAGATGATTGGAGAGCAGTGTGTTAAGAAATGTGGAGGAAAAAAAAAATGACAACTCAGAAAAAGTGATGGCCTCTTTCAGTTCAAAGTTTCACATAGTCGCTTTCATAGCAGTTAAACAGTAGTAGCCCACAGAACTAACCAGTTAGTAGACTATGACCAAGAAATGCAATGGACAGTCTGAAGCACAGTGGCAGTCCTGTCTTTTGTAGAGGGGAAGAGAGATTTTAAATTAAAAGAAACTGGGTCCCAGAAGGAAAGGAGAGTAGGATGAAGTATAGAAAGATAACTGCTTATGAATTTCATTTTTAGGCATGAATACACATTCCTCAGTAATTGAATAGCAGCTGGTGAATGCAGATTATTATTTATTACCCTTTCTTCTCCTTTTTGTGTCCCTCACATCAAACTTCATATACTGACTTGAACACTGACTTGTTCTAGCATATATTCCCTCATTCATTCAACAAATATCTTTGAGAATGTATGAAATACAAGGAATCAAGGATGCAGATATCTGCATGAGGGGAAAATAAACATAAGTAGAAAAATATCAAGCAATGTGCTAAGTAATTATTAATTGGTTTATTCAATTTCCCAGATTGGTGGTGTGCAAATACGATAGATTTTTTTTTCTCAAATCATTCCCCCTTTGCACTATGTCAAATTGCCCTATCCTACAGGAATATACTAAATCACAACTTCAGCAGATTTCAAAATCTCTTGAACACTTCCAATTATTGAAGTTGTAATTCTTCATTTTTACTTATTCTCTGGTTTTAAATTCTACATTTCAAGATACTCATTTACCCACCAGAGCCCAGTTTTGTGGTTACAGAAATCCAGAGATGAAAAGGGCAACTTGGCCTTTATTATTTTTTCTCTTCTTTGACATTATTTTAGGGATTGGAAGGTGTTCATGATGTGCCCTCAGACACATACTTTAAGACACATCCTCCACCCATCATTTTCAAGGTCTGATTCCATTGACATCTCTCAGGTTGCCTGTCTCTCTTCTTCTGGCTATTGTAAAATCTCCATGCTCAGGAACCAAGTAGCTCCACTTTAATGTCTTCAAAATCTTCTAGTTCCTTCTCTCATCCTCCCCTCATCCACTCATCCTCTTTTTGAGACATTTGACCCAGCCTATGGACCTCCATAATGCCCCTGGTACATAGGGAACTCACATACTTTGGTTATGGCAAACAGGAAGCTATGGGATGTTCTGCTATTCTTTTGGTCTGTGCCATCATTTCTTTCTTTCCAATTACTTTTGCCCTTCCCATGTGCTGTCCATGGCTA
The DNA here is from genome assembly GCF_045843805.1 of Urocitellus parryii. Lineage (NCBI taxonomy): Eukaryota > Metazoa > Chordata > Mammalia > Rodentia > Sciuridae > Urocitellus > Urocitellus parryii. The sequence goes on from NC_135536.1 coordinate 84,165,904, forward strand.
AAATGAAACATTAGACAAACAAGCCAACAAGTTCCAATTCTTGTGTGTATTTGTGCACATGTTCTTTTTAAAATTTATTGGTGCATTATAATTATAGATAGTAGTGGGATTGATTATGCCACATTAGCATATGCACACAACATAATTATAAAATAACGTATGCCCAAAAGGGAGCGATGAGGAAACAGAAGAACTTTTAAAAATGTGTTTTCTATTTAGTAATCCAAAATTAATAGGGAACAAAATATGGAAAACAACTAAAGAAATTAGAAGAAACTATTCATTCCAAAATAGTTTATGTTTAGACTTTTAAAATATCCACTTAAAAAGGCAACAAACACAACACTGGACAATCAGAAAACAGATCTCATAATAATAGTTGCATATAACTATGAGCAAGGAAATGCTAGGAAAAATTCACAACTAACAGAGCATTGACAGTTAAGAAAACTTGAGATTTGAAGGCATTATACAAATTGAATTCAGTGTTTTCATTGAGCAGATAAGGAACTTAAACTCTAGGCAATGCAAATTAATGGCATACCTAGTGAGGAGAAGAGGCACAGGAGAATCCCTGAATCCAAGTCTAGGACCATCTCTTTTATTAGCCATCAGCACTTAAAATGCCACTGAAGGTCACACTTAGAAAGCCAGGAGCCATCTTTGAGAACAGATGTAATGGTTTCCTTTTTAAAGAAAGTTTGAAACAATGCCTTCCAAGCCATAGCCACCCTGGGTTCCTAATGACATTAATCATCTCTAAGTATTGTCACCAATCTGCTGACTTGATAATATGGAAAAACTCATTCATGACTAAAGACTTTCAGAAGCACATACAGAATTTTTTGGAAAGATTTGTTTGTATATAATGACCAGTTTATATTCCTATTGTGTATTAAGAATTATACTCTGAGATAATGGAGAATTTTAATAATACCTAAATAGCCAATGAAATAATCATACTGTATCAGTATCATTTAATAAAGGAGAGATCTCTCTATAATTTTTTTTAGGTATTAAGGATTCAATCCAGAGACATGGATTGAATGTTTTCAACCCTTTTAAAATTTTTCTCTTTCATTTTGAGACAATGTCTTGCTAAGTTGCCAAGGCTGACTTCAAACTTGGAATTCACCTGTCTCAGCCTCTTGAGTTGCTGGAATTCCAGGTCTCTGATTCTTGATGAGATTATAACACATAAAGGAAGGTAGCAGCCATAGCTTGTGACCTTAAGATCAGCACATACTCTGACAACAACCTGCCATATGTAAATACTAAATAAAAGAGAAAAATACTTAAGAATGCTGCAAGTGGCTGCCTCCCAGGATTTTTTTAATGTCTGTTTGATAATTCAATTGTGCAATGTAAATAGCTGGCAGCAGCAGTGTTGTGTGCTAAATATCTCATTACAAAATGCTAGAAAACTAGAGAAGTACTGCCAATTAAGGGTTGGTACACACAAGTGGCCAAAATTGCAGTTTACAAAAGAATGATAATTGCTCAGAAGATAGAATTGATGCATATAATTGGATTTGGTCATTTTACTTTTATCATGTATTTGCATTACCTCAAATGGATGAATGAAGTTGCATTATAAATTAACATGCGTAATTTTGTATCCCGGCTTTCCTTTCTGCACCATTGCCCCTTAACCTCAGCATCAACATTGTTTTTACTTTCTATTTAGACTTTTCTATCAGTGCTTTCTTTTCTTTTCTGTCTTTTCCTCTTTTTTTGCATTCTTAGATAGCATTGGAAATATAGTTTGACAGCAAATTTCAAAACTCAAGAGTTATATTTAAACTAATATGCACATAATAGAACAATGATTGATTGATTATATTCAATTTGCAAAAACAAATTTCAAAGTGTGGTGTGAGTACCCAAGTGTGTGCTAACATTTGTAATATTTATAATATTCATTCTTTTATGAGTCCCATAAATTAACTATTGTTTCATTAAAATACCACCATCTTAGTATTCTTTCTGGTAAGCAGATCCATGGTGTTTAAGAAGAAATATAAATAATAGTCTAAGAAACAAATTTAAGGGGTGTCATAATACATGTATACCATTGATGTAGAAAGCACAGGACAAGAGAATGGCTGATCCTTCAAAGAAGTTGATCCTCCTGGTTTTTGTTTGTTTGTTTGTTTGTTTTTCTTACAACCATTTTCTACCAAGTTGAAAATTTTCCAGTAGTAACACTGTTGGGGAAACAATGTACAATAACCCATATTTGCCAATTGTCTCAACTAGTTTCATGCCTATCACATTTCTGATGATTGCAAATCATTCCATTGTTCTATCTAGATAATTTTGGACATTTGAAAGACGATTGAAACTTGAATGGATTAGGTGAATTAATCCCATGTGCGGTTAAATTTATATGTCAATTTGACGGGTTAAGGGATACCAAGAAAGCTGCTAAAACATTTTTCCTATGTATGTCTGTGAGGGTGTCTCCAAGAGTGATGAACATTTGTATACTAGTAGACCCAGTGAAGAAGATCACCCTCAAAAATGTGAATACTCATCATGTAATCCACTGAGGGACTAAAAAGAACAAAAAGGCAGAGAATGGGTGGATTGCCCTCTGCTTGAGCTGCAGCACCCATTTCTCCCGTCCTGGAACATCAGCACTCCCAGTTGTCAGGCCTTTGGGTTTAGATGGAATCTACAACAATTTTCCTGGGACTTCAATAGGAAGAAGGCAGACCATGGGATTTCTCATCCTCCATAATACTAAGCAAATACCTCAGGATAGATAGATAGATAGATAGATAGATAGATAGATAGACAGACTATTGATTCTGTTTCTCCAGAGAATTCTATCAAATACAACACCCTCCCCAAGAAACCTAGAATTACCTTTGCCATCATCTATACAAAAACATCTTGCTCAAAGATGGTTCTCTGATACTTGAAATTTTAGTCTGATCATCTGCTAAAATTTTAAAATTTGAATTTTCTTGGCTTTTAAGGGACTACAGTTTTTCTAACTCCAAGGACAGATATGGAGAAGAAATTGCTGAAAAGGGGGAAAGAACAATGACAGATATTGGGCAGGTGAGAGATGTTGACTTGGGATCTGGGATGGTGTAATGGACCCCAGGGTCCCTCATTCTCTATGAACACTAACACTGATATTCTGAGCACTCATTCCTAAACAAAGGGCACATTGACTTCTCCTATTGTTGAAGTCTTCATCCTCATCATCCCTCCTCACAAACCTAAACTGTCCTCAGTCACCCCCTTCATCCTAGCCACACCACCATTCTTCTTACCTAAAAGTAAAAGAATGTCAACTTTAAAGTAAAATGCCATTTTCACCATTTCATCCCAAGGTTCTATTAACACAGCATAACACCAATGTAAATCATTCATTATCTTTATTGTAAGATTGCCTACTCAAAGGCAGTATTAATATTTCCATTCTCTATTAAGTATATTATGTTTTTCTCAGACTCACTTTTTTTTAATCTTTATTTTATTTATTTATTTTTCTGTGGTGTTGAGGATGGAATCCACATGTCCTAGGCAAGCACTCCAGCACTGAGCCACAGCCCCAGCAACCTCAGGCTCACTTTTTAAAATGCATTTTTAATTGACACATAGCAATTGAACAAATTCTTGTAGTGCCATGGAACATTTCAGTACATATTTACAAAGGTAATGATCATAGTAGGATAATGGGCCTATCTATCATCTCAGCTATGTTATTATTTCTTTGTACTGAGAACATTCAAATTCCTCTCTACCACCTATCTTGATATATTCAATTAATTGTTATCAACCATAGTTTTTCTGTTGTGGTATGGAATACTAAGTTATTCCTCTTATCCAGCTGCACCCTTTACCTGCTAACCATTCTCTCTCCATCGCTTGTCCACCATAGCCATCCCAGGTACTCACCATTTTTCTCTACTTCTAAGACCAACTTTTTAGCTTCCACATGTAAGTGATAACATGGGGTATTTGTTTTCTGTGCCTGACACAATGCCCCTGACATAGTGTCCTCCAGTTTCATCCGTGTTACTTATGCTCACTTTTGTAATTTAAATATATTTGAAATAGTTGCAAGGATTGTGAAAAATAGCAGCTCAGAGGAACAAAAACATAATGTGCAATTCTCATTGCCGTTGACAAAACTGACATCATCATGAAAAGTTGCACATGAAGGGGCAGCAAAGATCTTTTGAAATTTATCCTGAAAAATCAAAAGTATATAGATATTCAAAGGGAGCAAAGACAACAAATTGTTCATGCTGAAAATTCTCAATATATGATTTCCATGGATATCTTCAATTGGGCAATATCATCAGAAATTGGGTGTTGCAGACTAGAAAAACTCTTTATTCATGCCATTGTTAAGAACATAATTCAAACACTATCACTTCACAGTTTTAACCCCTCCCCCATCAGTTTGAAATAAATACCTTTGATTAGAGGAATTAAATCATAACGAAATAAACGTAGCTAGAATGGCTGGAAACTGAGAGGGGATATAACCAGACAACAAGTTTTTAGAAGGAAATTACAGAAGAAATGTAGCAGAGGATGAATAATTGGAAATAATCGGTTGAAATCAAGCAATAGAATATTTGATCTGTATATTAAGAACTATTTTCAAACACTGAGGTTTGTTGGACTATGAAAAAAATCACAATTTCCAAAAAAATTGTAGAAATCTTTTCTTACATTTAAACTGAATTAGAGGATCCAGTTTTCCCTCTGGGGTGGGGCATACTTTTATTTGGACAAACTGTCAGTGGGTGCTTTTGATAAATTATTTTTACCCTTGATTTCTGTAAACCAAAAATTTTAGGACCTCTGGCCATTGATTCCCCTCCCAATACTTTATCTCCTTTTCACCTACATCCCTGTGATCTCTTTTAATAGAAATGTTACGAAATTCAGTACATACTTCATTATTTTGCCAGAGTTAAGTGAACCAGATAAATAAGGGTATTTGAAAACGGTTTCTTTTTGGTTTGGAATATTAGAATGGAAATATATATTATTAAATAATAAATTTGATCCTCATTAGGAAAATGTTTGCCATGGATATTGTGACTCTATAGAAACATAGAATTCAGTTGTAATTACAAATTGATCTATTAGATCAACCATTTAGAACATCCTCCATTCAAATATTACTCTTATTCTATAAGATTTGTGGTAAAAACTCTAATATTATTTCCTATACATAGCAAAAAAAGTGCATTTAAACAATTATAACAGATGAATATATAAAATGCACTTGTATCTTGTGTATATTATCTTTATAATAATAATAATAGTTTCCACCTTTAATAAGTTAAAATGCTATCGATATATTACACAAATTATGCTATTTCCTTTGATGCAATAAAATTACATGGTTTTTCTACATGATCACTTAGGAGATTCCAAAGATACAAAATGGAAAATTTATTTGAAAAAGATTGCGAATTTTTTATGTAGAAATGAAAATAGCAAGTACAATTTCCACATTTGTCCTTCAACCTAAAGCCTATACTATGGTATGTGAGAAGAAAAGGCTATTTTTCTTAAACATGAGTGAGAAGGGGTTCCCTTATTTCTTCCTGGGAAAGACCAGTGATTTTGATGGGGTCAGTATTATGTAAAAGAATTGAGAACCCAGAATGAAAGATCATGTCTTGAAACCAAACAGCAGTTGACTGATATTAACCATCTATTCATGTTGCTGTTGGGGAAATTGTCTGGGACCCACCGTTCATATCACATCTTGTTGACCAGTCTGAACCATGGCCATTTGATCATTCCAGGCAAAGAACAGGATTGCTGATATAAATGTATTTTATAGAGCTGAACACAATGACACTATTTACCTCCTCCTTAAAATGAAATGCTCAGTAATCTTGGGGGCTTCTAATCTGTTTACCAGCTGTACCGATGAGCTGGATTTATTTAACTGTTATCACCAAGCTGACCTATGTTATAATGACAGATAATGTTACAATGAACAAAAGTATCATCTTTCTTGGGCTTTTCTTTTCTGTGAAAAGAAAAATTTATGTTCAAAGATTCCACTTTTCCCTACTCTTTAAATGTAAATATGTCAGAGATATATTAAAATGGCATTCAATATAGACTACTATTTTTAAAACAAAGTTGTCATTTGACTCCTGGTGAATTGCTCGTAAATTCAGGACTGAATAAAGAGATCAGATTACATTAAATGCATTTTGGTATCTATAACTTTCTGCAATGAATTAAAACTGGCTGATCGTGTCTCCAGTGCATTTCATTTTCCGTTGATTCATGTACTGTAATATAACCTTCAAAATTCCCTTATGCCAACAAACTCACTCAGATATGCTGAGTGCAGGAGGAGATTAAAGTGGCTATAAGATTGAAAACTGTATGAAGGCATCAGATAATGCAGTAGAGGTATAATGAAAGTGTAAACAAAGCCGGTAAATGTAGAAATTACTGTTCATATAATCCACTGTTGAATTCAATGGAGAGTTTAGCTCCCTGCCAAATATATATTAATACCCAACAAATTGGTAAGATCAATACACCAAGCCTGTTTTGTTCTTATTAAAGTATTTTTCTCTTTGAGGCTAAGCATAAGTAAAGCATGCCATTCTCCTCTGGAAAATGTAATATTTCCCCAACAGGAATTGAGCATTCAGGTATATTCAGACTCCCAGCTCTGATAAACTCATATCAGACGATTTTCCTCCTCTCTTTAAAATTGAAGTTACTTACAGAAATAACCTTTCATATTTTTCTGAGCAGTAGCTTTTTGTTTCTGCTTTGTGAAAGCCAATCCATCCTTTAAAGGCTCTTTAAGCTGGCAGCAAAAAAAAAAAAAGCATTATTACTGTGCTAGGAGCCTCTATTGTTTCAGTAGTAGCTAGAGCTATGGATGAATGCTTTCAACAGAAGTTAAAAGAGATAATGAGTCTTTAATGATACAAAATCAGAGCCTTGTGTGCCTAGTGAAGCCTGACACAAGCTCCAGCTTGCAGCTAGCAAGGGAAGCTCATCCACTATCTGTTTCATAGGCCAAAAATACCCATAAAGTGCCTTCTTGGAACACTGTGTATCCCTTAAGATAGGATCTGAGGTATTTGTCTATTAGGTTAAGCTGGTCTGAGATGCAAAGCAACACAGGAAGTTAAGCATATATTCTTTCCCTCCCATACTTTTCTTGGAAAGTTTAAAGTGAATACGTCTCCACCTTGAGAGCAGCATTCATTCCAGAGTTTTTCAGTAGCAATTTCCTTTTCTATGTCTTCCTTTCTCTTCATTTTCACCAAAATACAGACAAGAAACTCCAAGGTAATCCGCCTGGGCACGCCCTCTTCTATGCTTGATAGTGGGCTTCTCTGCTCACCAGAGAAAGATTTTTGTCTACCCAGTATTGGGGAACCGGTTTGAATCTCAAATGTGTAAATGTGTTGAGTACAGCCAAAAACTTCTGGAGATTAGTGGTGGTGGGGGGGACTCCTCCCCCATGAACACAAGCCAGGCTCCTTGATGTTAAATCAGATTTGCTTCTGAAAGGATTGGCATGTCTGATATGATTAGGAAGCTTCAGCTGTGCTGATTATAAATTAAAATTAAGAAAAACAGATTGATCTGGAAAATAAGAAACATAAGGCCACATTGCTGCGCTCTACTCTTTGTAATGATGCTTTAAAAGTGATGAAAACGGGAATTATTTATTGTAAGAAACCTAACTAGGTTATTGTATAAAGATTTGCATGCTATCATCATTGTATTAAGGTGCCAAGATTGGTTATAGAGATGAAGAGAGGACAAGATCAACATGACTTGATTTGGTGTGTATTCAGTGTGCATTTTTCTTTTTATCTTCAAAAAATAGTAATGAATGTGAGTGAATTTGGGGTTCAGGGGAAGGTGGCACTAGGTAGGAAACTAGCCCATGATTTATTGAAACACACTCAATTATCCTGTTATTTATTGGAAATTTGTTTTGTTTTTTTCCTCCCTCCTTTTCCATTTTCCCCATTCTCATTGTCACCTATTTATCTTTTTTCTCTTTAGATATGTTAGCAACAGTGAAGAATAATCATTAAAGTCCTAAGTTGGAAAAAAGAAAATCTGGGAGATGATGAGAAGTTAAAAGGTAGAGAGGAAAAAGGAAAACAGGAAGAAAGAAGTGTGTGTGAGTGTGTGTGTGTGTGTGTGTGTGTGTGTGTGTTTACATACATATATATGTATATATATATATATATATATATATATATATATATATATATATATATGTTCTAACCCTAAATAGTCTGATTCTTTTTCCACTGAATTCTATAATTTCAAATTATGTACAAAGAAGCAATAACTGTTGATAACATGGGAATGTTCTTAAGAAATTGTTAATTTTAGCTTTATGGTGGTGAGATTTCTAATTTTTCCCTCGAATTAGTACAAAATATGACCTTAAATAGATGGATATGTTGTTGTTAACCTCCTATTACTACCAAATAACTGAGCTTTCCTCTTCATAGAAAACTAGTTGTCAAATAGGAGAATGGTCACAAGTATGTCTACCATCCCAAGTCATTAACTTCCTGGGAATACAAAACATACCAAGTGGTTACATGGAAACTCTCATCTGAAAAGAGCCTCAGCTTACTCTTCCCTACCTCCTCCCTCTCAAGGAGGTTGAACAATAAACAGATAATATCTTCTGAACTGTAGTCTTTCACCAACAAGTTGAGTATGTTGGATATAGTTGGTTTTCTTAACCTTAATTAATAAATTAAAGATTTCAGACTTCCCTCCAAAAAACATTGTCTTCTTCTGGAAATGTCCTTTATAAAGCATAAATGAAGCTATCTAAAATTAATCAGAAATTTTGAATCCTTAATGCCCTACTTTACAAAAGAACATAAACTCATCTTTAGGATGAGCAAGACTGACCATGACACTATTTGCTTCCTCCTTAAAATGAAATGTTCAGTAATCTTGGGAGCTTTGGTTTACCAGCTGTATTGATAAGCTAGATTTACTTAACTGTTATCACTAAGCTGACCTATGTTATAATGACAGATAATGTTACAATGAACAAAAAGAGAATCTTTCTTCAGCTTTTTTTTCCTATGAAAAAAGTAATAACTCAGTTTTAAAACTTCAATTTTATTTTTAAAATTTTTTAAATTTGTTATAATTAGTTATACATGACAGTAGAATGCATTTTGACACATTGAACAATGCAGAGTCATACTGTTTGTGCAATCATATATGGACATAGGGTAATAATGTCTGTCTCATTCTACTCTCTTTCCCATCCCCACAGCCCTTCCCCTCCCTTCACATCCTTCTGCACAACCCAAAGTTCCTTCATTCTTCCCTAACCCCCCCCCCAACACTATGGATTAGCATCCATATATCAGAGAAAACATTTGGCCTTTGATTTGGGGGATTGGCTTATTTCACTTAGCATGATATTCTCTAGTTCCATCCATTTACCAGCAAATGCCATAATTTCATTCTTCTTTAATGCTGAGTAATAATCTATTGTGTATATGTACCACTTTACTTATCTATTTATCTTTTAAAGGGCATCTACGTTGGTTCCATAGTTTAGCTATTGTGAAAGGGGCTGCATCAGTGTAATATGCTAATTTTATGTCTTTTGTATATAAACCGAGGAGTGGGATAGCTGGATCAAATGGTGGTTCCATTCCAAGTTTTCTGAGGTATCTCCTTACTGCTTTCCAGAGTAGTTGCACCAACTTGGAATCCTACTAGCAATGTATGAGTATACCTTTTTCCCCATTTCCTCACCAACACTTATTATTGCTTGTATTCTTGATAATTGTCGTTCTAACAGGAGTGAGATGAAATCTTAGAGTACTTCAATTTTAAAAGAGAGGAGGAAAATCAGCTAATGTGGATTTATCAGAGCTGGAAGTCTAAGTATACCTGAATGCTTAATTTCTATTGGGGAAATATTATGTTTTCCAAAGGATAATGACATGCTTTACTTATGCTTTGTAAAATAAACATATTGCTATCATCTGAATACAACCAAAATCTGGATGCATCTGCATCTAGAAACACGGTACAGAAATAAGATCCTGAATCATAGGGATTATGTAATATTCAAGAAATTTTTACCCAAAGCCTACTATATTCTTCAATTCAACAAACATATTTATTATTATGCTATTCACTAGTTTATATTCCAGGGATAGTGTAGAAAGCAAGGCCTACAAAACTCCTTACCTTACATTCCATTCTTTGGAAAAAAAAAAAAAACATTTGGCACACAAATGTGAATAAGATATAAAGAAATTTATACCCTTAAGAAGCATAAAGTATAATGGAAATAATTGCCAATAAGCAAATAAATTCCTACTTATATGTGTGTGAATAAACACAAAAAAAGATACTTAAAGATAGTGAATATGTAAAATAAGAATAGTGTGAGAAAGTCATAGAATCTGACATGGATAATATAGATTATATGTAAAAGTAAGTTCTTCCAGAAAAGATAGGGTAAGACTTGGATCTTCTGAGACTTTTCTCTCACTTATACCTATGACCAACAATTCAAAAGAAATGCCTTTCAAACGTAATTCTATCTCAGTATTTTTCAAAAAAATGAACCAAGTAAGTACTAAAAGGTATACATGAATTTACTAAGGATATTTGTAAGAATGTTTATGGTAAAACAACAATAAAAACAACACATCTAAATACATTGACTAGCATTTATTGAAACAAGGTAGAAGGCTAAGATAATTTTCTAGATGATTCCAGAAATATAGTTTGACAGGAAAAAATATGACTAAAGTTTTAGGATTGATAGATTCAGATTATTGGTCTATGTTATTACATAGTAATAAATTCGGGTAAATTTCATCTGCTTATTTCATGTTATTGATGTAGTTGTAAACTTATATGACATATTTTTACAAAACTGGTGGCCTTGTAAAAAGTGCTCTGTTAGTCAGTTTCTCATCACTGTGACCAAAATGCCTGAAAAGAACAACGTAGAGCAGGAAAGATTTATTTTGGCTCAGGGTCTCAGAGGTCTCAGTTCCTAGTTACCTGACTCAAAGGCAGAAATATCATGGCAGAAGAAAGCTGTTCAACCCGTGGCGGCAAGGCATCTGAGAGACAAAGAAGCCAGGGAGAGAGATAGTCCTCAAGCCATGCCCCAGTGACTCGCTTCCTCCAGTTATGCCCCACATGCCTATAATTTTTATCACCTACCAGTTGTCCATTCAAATTAGTAATCCATCAAATGGATCAATCTATTGATGAGGTCAGAACGCTCAGGATCCAGTCCTCTCAGTTCAGAACATTGTTTCATTACCTAACACAAGAGCTTCACAGGGACATTCCACAACAGGTATTTCCAGTGTTCTGAATGTTTTCATCTATAAGATAAGCTCTCAAATAGCAGCTTTCATACATAATGTTAAACTACTTAAAATTAATGTAAATAACATACAGTGAACTATTTAAAAGATGCCATAAATTTTAAAAATGGGAAGACATTTGGGTTTGTCCTTTTGGCTTTCAATTTATTCAGATACTTTAATTTTCCATATTTATTCCTTAAAGCATTTTCTAACGTAATTTTACATGACAAAGAAAGTAGAGTTTCCAGCATCTCTCTTGAAAAACAGCTGTCCCCACATGCATTACTTTGTTACGATTTTTTTCTTGACATGGCATTTTTAGTAATGTGAACACATAAACAATATAAAGGAGTTATTGACTCACATCATTTCCAATTGTTAATAGCAAATAGGATTATGAGGAAATATTACAAAGTGTTACTCATAGTAATAGCAATGATATTAACAAGATTAATCACCAAAACTGAATTCTGCAATAAAGTATAAAATGGGACTTTAAGTGCTCTTTTTTCAAGAATTAGATCATAGCTAGCAACTTATATTCAAGAATTCCAAACTTGTTTTATCACCTGGATGTGTGCACAACACACAATGAAAAGATAGTTAGTTTTGTTGGATTAAACAGAGAGAAACAAACTGAAAGATAAAAGAAAATTGTGTCTTCCATCAAAGCAAATAATCTGACTAATTTGCCTGGCTTTTTATGAATCACATTTGATAATATCCAATTATTTTACTATATTTCACCAGTATATATTGTATAGTACTCCAGTATTTCTTTCTGTTTGATATTTTAACACGTTTAAATGTTACTAAGAATATTATTCTTTCCATTTTTCATAATCAATTACTAAATCAATGACCTTTTTTCTATGATTGAATGCCTTCATTTTATACTATTATCAGGTTTCCAGGTAAAGAATATTAATACATATTTGTATGGGAACACCTTTATTAATCAGTGCAAAATTTTAATAAAGCATTCATTTAAAGCAGGACATAAGCCATATCTTTTTTTTACACAAAATCTGTGTATTATTTCCAACTCTGTGTCAGATGTTTTCTTCTTCTCTATGTAGAAGATTAAAAAAACACTAATTTATTATCTTTATATATATATATTTTAATATATTGTAGCATTCAGGAAGGAAGTAGAGCAGCAATAGTAAAAGCCTTTACTAAGGCCTTGGTGACAGGAGCACAGTTTTGAATCTTTCCTCTGATACCTACTGTTGTGTGATTTTTCTTTTGCTCATATGTATATAGATAGACAGATAGACATACATTTTAAAACTTAGACTTTGTAATTAGGCCTGAATGGATAGCAGATGAAATCAGAGGATTGTCATAGGCCAGAATAAGAAAAAACTTAAAGAGTGGAGGCTCCCATAAACCCAATTAATTGAACAGGGATAAATGGAAATTAATAAAAAATTAGATTATGTTGGCCTCTAGCCTCTGTTATTTATTTTTCAGGCTCTACAGAACCCCAAATTAATATTTTTGAAGAGTCCATATAACAGAGATTTTAAAAATATAAACAGAGAACATATTAAATCATTTATTAAACTTCCCCTTAAAGATGCTCCTCTTGAATCTTAATATCCATGTCCTTCAACACCAACTGCACATAATTATCAAATAGCATGTGCTTCAAACTCTACTGAAGAAACAGCACTAGACAGAAGTAGTGGCATTCTCTAATGGGTCATTGTTTCTTAGCCATCCTAGCACACATTTTATGACTTTTCTCTATGTAACTAACCTTCCAGATGTGAGAGAAATATCTTTTTCCGCAGACATTCCAAAGAACATCCATGCCAAATTGAACCAAAGATAAAATTTTGAAACACACTGGTATCCTGAAAACATCTACTATATAATAAGGTAATCATTTCCCATGAGCACATTTGCCTTGCCAGAGAGAACTTAATAACAGTAGAGATTATATGAGAGGAGATAACTGCCCTAGCTTTCCATCTCAAGAAAGAAATTCATATGGAATAGACTTGATATTTTATTTATCTTTGGAGACCTTAATATTTAAAATGAATGCACAATTTCTATAGCCAATATAATCTATTTTCATTTTTGAAATATATATACAATTTCAATTTTCCCAGTTAAGCTTTCTTACAAGTTTATTTTTATAGTAGCATTCTTGTTGTTTTTTATATAATTTTTTATTTGTTTCAATTAGTTATACATGAGAGTAGAATGCGTTTATGCACTTTGATATATCATACATAGATGGGACATAATTTCTCATTTTTCTGAGTGTACATGTTGCAGAATCATATTGATCATGCAGTCACATATATACATACAGTAACAATGTCTGTTTCATTCTACTATCTTTCCTATCCCCACATCCCTTCCTCTCCCCTTCCATCACTTCCCTCTACCTAATCTAAGGTAATTCTATTCTTCCCTATTGCCCCACCCCCACCTTATTGTGAATTAGCATCTGCTTATTAGAGAAAACATTCAGCCTTTAGTTTTGTGGGATTGATTTATTTCACTTAGCATAATATTCTTCAACTCCAACCATTTACTGGCAAATGCCATTATTTTACTGTTCTTTAAAACTGAGTAATATTTCATTGAGTGTATGTACCACATTTTCTCATTCTTTGTTTATTGATCATCCACTTTATTTAGCTCTTTTATTATATGCTGATACCCAATTATACCTGTGCAAAACCATAATGTTGCAATAAGTGTCTATATTACTTTAGGATTCTTCTAGTAGCAAGCAACAGAAAACCAAAAGGGAAAATGTAGCCCTATCAAGAAGAGAGCAAGAAAACATCATAGTGTGGTTCTATGTATTGCTTCTTCTTCTCTTCATCATTCTAATTTCTCTTTAACACACTGTAAACCAACAATTTCCATTTGGTAAGGCAATGCCTGCTGAAAGTATCCCAAGTCAGGCTCACAGTTTAGTACCAGTTTGAAAATCCCTGAAGAAAAACTCTAGTTGACCTAGTTTGAGTTCTGTGCCACCCCCAGAGCTGCTGGTCTCAGGAGTAATGTAGTTCCCAAAGTGGTATTTTGAAATTGTGAAGGTATATTTAGTTGTTATAATAAGTGGTAGGTACTATTTATTATAGCCTTTAGCAGGCAGAAATCAGATTAAATTGCAGGGCATCCATTGCCACTATCAGAACAATCCTGCAAAATGAATTTTTCTCTCCCAAAAGTTAGTCTAATATTTTACTGGGTATTTGTATAATTATCTGAGTCCAGAATATAACTGTTTTATATAAATAGAGAAGTTTTCCTGTTTTAGTATATGTTGATATTTTCCAGGATTTAACATGCTTTATTTTGCTCAGATATTTTTACCCAAGTATATTTACTATCTCAGAAATGCCACATTAGCAAAATACGTGTTTCTTGAGTCACAAACATAACTGATATGTATCCATCTGAATTGGTTACTGTTATATTCATAGTGAGTCATGTTTTTATTTACTTTTTTCTATCTAGATAGCAGAAATAAATTTAAAGTGTCTGCAATTCCAAAAAAAATGAATGGATTAAACTCACCAATGGATTAAACAGACTGAGGTTAGATTAAATAAATACCCAAGATCTAGCCATATTTCCTATGATGAGGCTATTTGAAGCACAGTGCAGATTAACACCAGTTTGTGACCTTTTTGTTAACAATTTGTGACAAAAGAGCTATTCTTTTGAAAAATGAGCCAGAATTATGAATCATTAAAGAAATTTCATGTATTTAAGTCTACTAATAAAAACATAGGTTTATATTTTGTATAGATTTGTTTGTTTTATTTTTTGGAGAACCATATTTACAGACTTCATAAAAGTAAAATGAAGTAGAAATAGAATAAGAAATTTAGCAAATCCAGCCTTTCTCCACAGTGATTTGAGAAGCATTGGTTTAATAAACAAATAGAAAGTTGAAGTAGTAATCTTTCTGATAAATATTCTAGAATTCAAGGCAAAGTAGT
The DNA here is from genome assembly GCF_045843805.1 of Urocitellus parryii. Lineage (NCBI taxonomy): Eukaryota > Metazoa > Chordata > Mammalia > Rodentia > Sciuridae > Urocitellus > Urocitellus parryii. The sequence continues at coordinate 84,181,259 of NC_135536.1, forward strand.
ATCTTAAGTACAAATAAAAATAAAATATCTGTACCTCAAAGTGTTGTCTAAGAATATGTAAACCAAAAACTAACAATTATACAGGTATGCCAATAATTCTTACTGTTGATTTTTTAACAAATAAGTCTCAGAAAAGGTTAGATAAAGCCAAAAACACAATATGGAAGCTATAAGGAACTAAGTAATTAATTAATTAGCTCCAACTATTTCTTATTAAAAATTATTCACTTAAAAAGAAAGTACATTTTTATATGCATTGAACATTTACAGAAATGAGTCCTGTACTTGACCACAAAAGTAAATTTCAGAAGATGAAATCATAGTTAATGTTCCCTAAAGACAATACATAAATTAGTAACTAAAAGCTAACTAAAATTTCTATATATGTGATACATTAGTTATATACTTCTTTGTATTTAAAAGGAAATGCAAGAGAAATAATAAAATATTTAGAATTAAGCATCATTGAAAACTCCACAGTCCAAAATATGTGGCAGAAAAAGAAAATTGGAAAGACAAAATAATATGGAGGTAAGCATTCAATTCACAAAGTTTAAGTGATATGTACAGAGAAAAAACTAACAACAGCAATAAAACATAGTGAAAATAAAAGCAAAAATCAATAAGATACAGAACAAAAATGTTAAGAATATTCATAAAACATAAAGCTGGTACTTGGACAAAATATGATGAACTTCTGCTAATGAAGATTAAGGGGGGGGAGATACAATTAAGGAATTTCAATTATACAAAGGAAAATATTCCAAACACAGGACTTTTAAAATAATAAGAAAAATATTATCAAAACATAGTCTACTCAATTTAAAAACTTATAAAATAAAATGGGCCCCCAAAAGAAAAACAAGTCTCAACCAATAGCTATAAAATCCATGTTCAACTGGATTATAGATGAATTGAATAAATCTTTCAAGGAGTAGATAATGCATAATTCCTATCTGTAGCAGGAATGAAAAAAAATCTCTTGATGTAATTCATGAGGCTAATATTAAGAGGAAAACAAATTGTGGTTATGTCTGTGTATGAACAAGACAAAGGGGAAAAAATTCAGCAAACTGTATTACTCAATCTGAATATGGTTATATACCATATAGATTATGAAGTATTCATTGCTCTGTAGAATGAGTTTTCCATCCCTGAGTCACTTACATTCTCATTTGGTTTTCCTTGTAATGAGAATACTTTGTGAATGTGTCTTTGTCTATCTAACTCATGTGCCTGGTAAGACGCATATACACACCATGTAAAAGAATACCAACACGTGAGATATTTAACAAGACTGTCTTGTGTTCTAATTAGACAAAATTATTTTCTTGTATAAGCTAAACAAGTTGCAAAATTGGCTGTATGCCTTGAGTTGCAATTTAAAGTGTCAAATAAGTTATCATCCTCTGCTCTGTCCTTATTTACCAAAAAATTCCTCTATGCAAAAATTGACAAAATGGGCTCTGCTATTTCTTTGGAAGCTGTCTTCTTGTCAATAAAGTTTACACATTTAAATGAATACTACTCAGTATAATTTTCAGATTATATTGCACATTTGCAGCTGGAACAGATACTAAAAACTGCTATAAAGTGTGCTCACTTTCTATGTGTAACAGCTGCTTTCAGAGACTTGATATCCTACACATTTCCATTTTTTTCTTGTTTACATGCACATATTTGAAGAGTGTTAGTTTGAAGAGTAGGATATTCTTTCTTTAAATTGGATTTTGGACAAAAGTTATAAAATTGGGAACAAAAAAAAATACTGATTTATGTTGCTGCTCAGTGAATGCACAGGTTGAATGCTATTAGTGTAAGTGGTTAAGGCAGTGATTAAGTATGAAAAGCCATGGTAATAATGAAAATAATTTAAAAAATGCTATAGATACTGGTAATAATCATAATACTGTTTACCCCCCCCCCCCAAAATGAGATATACAACTTCAGGAGTATCAGAAAATTAAGGTTTATATATTATTGATGTCGCTAAATTTAACTATATGAACATATGACTATGGCTAAGAAAGTTCTTCATCCTAAGTTTCAGTTATTATTTGTAAAAAAACAAAAATGGGAAATGTCTATTTCATGGAGAGTTTATGACAAATGTGGTATTATATAAGAGCACACTTAGTATAATGTTTTCATTTGATAAGTTGTATGAATTTAAATCTCTATCCAACAAATCCTTGATATTGTGGATTATTAAGAATAACACAGTCGTGTCCCCACAGCAAACCCCACGAATGAAGTGTGACACTCATTGGAAGCAGCCACTGAAGGTTATCTTCAAACTTGAATTCCTGGAATGATTTCAGGAGTTTCAAGATCACCACAAAACTTGCCCAGGGGATTATTCTGTCATCAGTGGCTTTGAGGTATTTTTTTCATGCTTCATTCCAATCATTGAGAAACTTGAAGAGAACAGATTAGTTAGTTGATAATAATGATAATCATATTTTTACTGCTGCTGTAACCTGAGTGGCCCTGAGCTCTCCGCCCTTATGGGTTTACCCTTTCCTTTGGAATCCAAAGAAATTAAGTCATGCCCACATCTGTAAAACTGCAAGAAATACAGTCCCCTTATAAAATATTTCTGAGTTTCCCTAGAGGAGAAATTGCATATCATTACTCAAGCTAAATTTCTGCTCCTAGTTTTCTTCTTGGGAACCTGTGGTCATGTAAAAACTGCCCCTCTAAGCTTCTGTGGCTCCTAATTCTAAATCAAGGACTTGGTTTTTCGTGAGATGAAAATGGAGGTTGAATTTGTATTCATTCGTAATTCATGCATTCCAAAATATTGTCCAGGAACTCTGATGGTATAAGGTATACTGCAGTGAACACGACAGGTAGTCCCTGACCTCTTGGAGTTCATAGTAAATTGAGAGAGATAGATATTAAATAATGAGTTACATGAGAACCTTAATAATTAAATACAGTTTTTTTTGTCAAAATATAAAAGGTTTTGTGAAAGTATTAAGGAGACAATCTGAACAAAAAACTGAAGACTTCCCTGAAAAATTAGCAAACTGAAAACTGAAGCATGAGTTGAAGTTACCTAGGGAAAGAAAGAGCATAATGGTCATAAGTAATGACACAGAGGAGGCCATGAAATGAAAAGAATGTTGAAGGAACTTCAGGAGAATTTGTGGTAAAGTTATTGAATGAGAGGAACAGAGGCATAAAAAGAGACTAGAGCCGAAAGCAGATCATGGAACAACTCCTCTCCTTTATTTAATGGTTTTAGTATGTACCCTAAGATGAAATGAGAAGCAACTTATGGTTATTTAGGTTGGAGTGTAGAATGATCTAGAATGTTCTAAAAGATCACTTAGCATTTAGAAGACACCCCACATTCTGTAGGTGGATTTAATGGTGCATGCACCACAGGGAATAACATCTTTTAAATCTTTCCCTAAAACATTTTGATAGAGCAAAGGTATTTTTATTTTGTTCAGCCAAACAGAAGACTGTCTATCAGAAGAATTTCATGTAGGAGAGGAAGATCTCAGCCTATCTTTAGAGAGGCCTAAAGGGAGGAGCATCGCAGAAATGCCGCAATAATTCATCCTGTAACATGTGGAAATTGTTTCAGTGGATCCATAAGTTTAGTGAGGGACCAAAGTTTTAGTTCCATTATGGGAAAAGTCTTCATTCTGTCCTTAAAGAATAGAGCTGGCCAAATAAAAATCAGTGATATTTCTAATATCTAACAAATTACTGAGATCTTAGAGCAAGCAGGCATACCCAAATCAAGAGGCACCATCCAGACTGTCACAGCTGAGATGTGCTAACCTAGAGCAGAAGCTGCTAATGCTGTAAACTGGTGGGGACACTTCAATGGTAACTTACCAAGTTGCTGCAGACTGAATAGAAGGCTTATGTGAAAGTGAGATACTTCTAGAGTCACAATTTTAAGTGAACTCACACACTTTTGAAGAAAACCTTACCTCCAGGAACTCTAAAATGTTATGGTAGAAAGCTGAGAAAGATCACTCCCTTGACTTTGTCAGGAAGATAGAAAAGGAATCACTTTGAAATATACTCCCTTGGCCTCTTCCATAATAACTAAGATATACTTTACAGAAAGGCACTGTGGAAGCTCTCAGCCAGAGGAAAGGGGTTCCTGCACTGTCCAGCCTTCCTGTCTCATCTAAGTGAGGAAAGGGAAATTATAACCAACAATGGTTCAGCATTAAAGGAAATAGATTAGAAATACAGCTGACAAGGGAAAGACTAGGAAGCAGGGGATAAAAGCTGTTATCAAGAAACACTTGCAAAGTTGTAGCCTTGAGACATGAGCCCATAAAAAAATTGACTACAGAATGTTCTCACTCTCCCAAAATTCACAGTGACGATAGGAATACAGAAAAATAACAGTTCTGCACAGCTAATAAAGCTGTAGAACACTCACTATATCTCAGGAGGAATACTTCAGGAAGTCCTAAGGCTAGAGAGGAGACAAAAACAAGGATTTAGGAGGAATTTGAAGCCTTTGGCACCTGCAACTATAGAAAACATTAACACAATCCAAATCCCATTCAGATTAACATAAATTCCATTTATGTTAGAAATCTCAGTTCCTATTACCTGATTCAACATGTCTGGCTCCCAACAAAAAATTTACAAAGTATGTCAAAAGTAAGAAAAAAAACACAATCTGAAAAGAAAAGGCAAGTGTCAGAATCAGACTCAGTGATGACATTGATATTAGAATTATCAATAAGGAATTTGAAATAGCTATAATTAATGTGGGTTCCAACGGAAAATGTAGACAACATATAAGACTAGATGAGTAATGTAAGCAGATAGATAGAAATCTAAGAAATAATCAAAAGGAAATTCTAGAAATGAAAAACACCAGAAACAAAGCATGACACAGTTGAGGAAAGAATCTAATAATTTAATGATAGATCAATGGAAATTCTCCATCTAAAAAGGGAAAACAGGATGAAAAAGTACAGATCACCAAGCACCATGAAACAACTGCAAAAGGTATCATATAGGCATACCTAGAATACTAGAAAGTAAAAAATAAAATGGAGGAGAAGAAATATTTGAAATAAAAGTGGCTAAAAACTTTCCAAACTTGATGAGAGACATAAAACTACAGGTCCAGAAAGCCTAGAAAACATCCAGCAGGAAATATACCTACATACATGACATCACAGACATGACTGATCCTAGTTGTATGATATTTTAATTAAAGAAAATCAAGGACAAAAGAAAATCTTAACAGAACATAAAGTCGGGGGAAAGAAGCACCTTAACTATAGAAATAAGAATACAATTATATCATTTTTGTAAAATTTCCTATTTAGCAGCAATAACTAATTTTGAATCTGAATCTAAATCTAATTAATGCAAAGCTATTCTGAATAACACAACACATCATAAGGAATGTCTTAAAATAATAAACATCAATTTATTCACAATACTGTGGGTTAAAGAAATAGACTGGGCTCAACTGGTTGTTCCTCTGGTCTAAACTAGGCTCATTAATATGCCTGATGGAACACTGTGGGTGACTGAGCCATAGGTATCTCATTATCCAGGAGGATAGTCCAGGTATGGTCTCTTTGTTGAAGGCATAGGTGTAGGAGAAAGAGCAGATATGGAGAGAAGACCTTTAGAGACTCAGACTCAGGACTGGATTCTAGCAGATCCATAGAAGTCACAGTCTATCAAGTTTAATCCAGATTTAAAGGATCCTCATCTCTTGATAAGTGTGTTTACAAGGAAAGCTGGTAATTTTAGGGTATTTTTGTGCTTAATCTCACCACATACTTATAATTAGAACACAACTTTAGAAGGGAAGAAATGACAGAAAGTGTATGCCTATAAAGCAAAATTTTGCAAAAAGTGAGCTTGCATTAAATATCGTTGCATTGTAAGGATGATCACATAAGATAACTAAGGTTAAAAAATGTGAAAACGGAATGAAGATCACTAAAGATAATGGTGGCAAAGCTCACATCCTTTTTCATCTGAGCAAAAATAGTAATTGGTGAAGATGAGAAATATAGTCTAACCACATAACAAGGGTGTTTTGTACTTAAACAGCAACATAAATATTTCAGTATGAATGTGTGAAAAATAAATGACTGTCAATGATATCAGAAAAAGATGAAGGGGAAGATATCTTCTCTTTCTTACCATCTGTTTCTGTTCTCCTTCCCCTCTGCCTCCTTTTTCTTCTTTGGTCTCACAAGGAATAATTTTAAAGAAGACAATCTAATTTACAAGTTGCTACATATTCCAATAAAAACATTTAAGCCTCACAAATGAATATATAGACATAAAAAATATCAACATACAAGATTTAAATTTACAACTAGAAAAACAGAAATGCATTTTTCAACTCTACGTACATTGATATGCTACCGTTGAGGAAAAATCAAATTCCTTATCTAGAGACCAAAACTACAGGTAAAGCCTAAAACTGAAGCAGAAGACAAAAGAAAGAAATAATGCATAGTCATCGGTTGCTCTTCAGATCCTCTGCAACAAAGGTCCTCGGTTGTGGTTGATTTATATAAGCCTTTGAGTGTCTGGATTTCTTTTGCAATCAAGTCTATAGTCTGATCTTTGAAGGAAATAAATGACAAAAGATGAAACTTCTCTGAATGCATGGTAACCATCAGATAAATAAGTTCTCACTTTTTCACAAGGAGTTGGGTAAATGTGTAAGGGTAGAATGTCCATTGGGCCCAAGCAAGAGAGGTACAATGTTAACACCAAAGACTGGTCCTGTTCTTAAACAGATAAGTTTCTAAATTAAGACTCCACGTACATGTCACTCAAGTTTCCATCTTCTTAATTCTCTAATGATTTCAGATTTGAAAACCTTTAACAAATGATGAAGCATATAGCACCAAAATCTAGTAAATAATGAATACAGTGTAATATGCCAAGAATGTATATTAAAAAAGACTTGTGCTTCCCTTCTCTTTATTTTTTATAGTATTTTCATATCCCAAGGGGCAAAATTATTGATTACATGGGTTGGAATAAACTTTCTAGAAATGAGGTCTACAACACTGACCAACAATCTTAGAAAAGAGTCCTTCATTCTGAAATGATTCAATGTTGGAAATGTAGGTAATAAAAGCCTGGACCATGCTCATGAGTGAAACATCCACCGGTGTCTATTCTCACTTTCAAAATCACCCACTAGGGTTTATGGATGGCAAAGACATAAATGAGAAACTTGCTCTCAGAGGCCTGGTGGGTTTGTCATGAAGCTTTTCTATATAAATAAAAGAGACACCAAGAATGGAAATTACATTATTTTTAGTGCTGTGTTAAAGGGAAAGGTCAAGTTAACCCCTTAAGAATTCAACGAGCAACATGATGTACTACGTGTCCAGCAAAGCAATCCCCGAATGGCCCTTATGGACATCTGGTGTAAATCATCCATCTTTTTTGCCCCATTAAAATCAGTGGCACCTCATTAAAACAGTTCAGCAGCTGAGCGCACGCAGGATTTGGTCTTTAAGGAGTTAACGGAAATAGCTGTAGGGATCAGGAAGGCTTTTGTCTTCAAGTGTTCATCCTATCCAGACAAAGAAGTCAGTTGAAGCATTTCAAGAAGATCTACTTTCCTGTCAAGGCAAGAAAGGTATAGCCATTTGTGAAATGGGATTTAAAAAAGCATCTCTCTCTCTCTTTCTCTCTCTTACAGCCCTTAGTATTGCTAGCAATTACATCTTTGGGGGTCTGATAATTCTCTGGTCAGTAACAGTGCTGTCATGTGCACCTTAACCCTGACCTGAAAAAATTAGAGTGTTGCTAAGAGGATATTTCAGCCAAACCAGATGAGTATTTTGAAATGTTACATTGTAGTGACCCCAATCACTCAGCTTTAAGACAGGTAAGTTTAGTGGCTTGAAAGGCAAGAGACCTACACACTTTCTTTGACCAAACAGAGTGACTTAGGGGCACAACTGGGTCAAATCATCAATGCTACTTGGAACCTGTCTCTCTTTTTGTTTCCCATCTTCCTCTGTATTCTTTCCATTCTCTTAAGAATCTTTAGAAGCATATCTGCTCTGACCTTAGAAAGTGGAATCTTTCAAGTTACTAGATCAGCTTTTTGAAAATACCCTTTAAAAACATCTTTAGTTAAATAGGAACATGGTGGAAAATAGCTCTAGATAAGAAAGGGTTGCCTATTCTGTTACACAGAATCACACGTTCTTATATTTCTACATACCTACTATTTTCTCAAAGTAAGCAATACTAAATGCAGTTACAAACAATCAGATGCTATTATATAGAGTAGATTAAACATTTTCCTTACTATATGATCTTTATGACTTTAGTGTTCTACCTTTAAAAAATAGTTAAACGTAGATAGGCAATGAATAAAAATTTAAAAAAAAAAACCTAAAACTTGTTTGTTAAACTAAAATGAACCACCAACTTGGATAACTTGCAGCTCCATGTAAACATGGCTATAATTTAAATTTCTTGCAGATTTAAGAGAATAAAATTCCTTCATGCAGGTTACTAATTGTAAAATCTCTACCTCATGTCTACACATCTATACATCTATATTCCAATGTTTAAGTCCATTAATCATCAACTCTACTTTTCACAATTTTTCCTTTGAAAATATTTAAGAACAGGAAAGGAAAAAGGCAGAAAGGGAGGACTAGGGAATGAAATTTGCCAAATTATATTAGGTGTATGTACTAATATGTCACAATTATTACCACTATTATGTATACTCATAATGTATCAATAAAATGTTTTTTTAAAGAAAAAATTTGAAAACAGGTGCCAAGCCTGATGTATAAGTATGTTTATATCAGTAAAAATGCAGTTCTAATTTAAGTGTATAAATTGCTTAAATTATGGTATAGCCATATAATAAAATATTTTGAGACTCATTAAATGTAAGATTATAGTATAACACATAATGATATATAATAATGTTAGCAAAAAACTCATAAAATGTAGTGTTATTACTTTTTTAAAGACTTTTATTGTACATGAGTATATATACACAAAGGTATGCTTGTATATATAGTGCCAAAATATATAGTGGTTAATGGATATAAAGACTATAGCTAGAATCAGTTTCTTCTCTTTGCTTATTTCTAAATTTTCTATTATTAACAAATATATAATTAATGTATTTAGAATTCCAGAAGACACAATCAAAACTAGCTTATACAAAAAAAAAAAAAAAGAGTCTCTGATAACTGAAATGCCAGCTAAGGATTTATCCAGATCAGTTTCCATCATTTACAAGTAGAGATTTTGTACATAAACAGATGAGTAATATGATAAGAGAGAGTGAAACTTTTGAGTCTGCAAGGCACATTGAAAGTAAAGCATCTGTCTTACTGTCTCTCCCTTTTGCGTTGTTGATGGGTTTTTTTTTTTTTTCAGATATTTTCTACTCAGATACACCCAAGGTGATCCTGGCAATTCCCAAAACCAATGTTTCTTTCTTCATGTCCAGAGGGAGAAAAGAACCCATGTCCCTGCATGCCAAGCAAAAATCTTGAGACTCCCAACAAGACTTCAGGTCTTCAAGTGCCCACTCCAAAATCATTCCCTGTTAAAAGACATAATTTAACATACTGATCCACAGTTTAAGCTACTCAGTGCATCCCTGGGAGCTAAGCGTAGCATCAGTTTCATGCAAACCACTTGGAACTGGGAAAGAGGGCAGCTTTGTTTCAGAGGAGCATTGTGGGTTGCTTTCAGGAGAGATGGAAAGGACCCTGGCAGAAAAATAACATAAACATCCACCATAAAACACGTAGGATTGTTGTAATATCAGAAAAATAATACAGTTGCTACGTGAAAATATGTATCTTGTCTCACAATACCGTCTGCATGCAAAAGATAAATTAATTCCTCACTTCAGTCAAAGCAGACAGCCTCCTGAAGCCAGCTCTCAATGAGAAGCTGGAGATATTGTAATTGATCTGCATTTGCTCTAAAGCTTTCCCCAAAAGCCTTCTGCTGGAGTGTACCCCACATCCAGGCCCTACATAGATAGTGCCTCATGCTTCCAAGCTCCCTGTTGATGCTGCCCTGATTTACAACCTCCAGAGATTATCTTTGGAGGGTAAATTGAAAATCTCTGGAGACTGGAAATCCGGGAAGAGAATCCATCTACTATCACTAACATCTCTTGCTTATCGAGCATTTAATTTGTTTTAGGTGTAGAATATTTACAATTCTAATATAGTTCCTACCAGGAACTTTTCCCTTCTGAGAGCTGAATGAGGGGAAAAAAAACTCAGTAATTTTCCACAGTTAAGTTTTAGTAAATGGTATAGTCAAACTTCAATCCCAGTGCACTTGAAATCAGAGCATTCTCTAATCCCAATAATATGTTATACTGCCAGGCCCAAGTGAGCCCTGTACCCTAACCAGAGGATTCCAGAGTAGGACAGATATTCTTATTAAGGCCAGGATAGAGGACCTCTTCCTCATTTATATTACCATTCTGCAAAGTTGAAAAAATTAAGACATTTAAATACTTTCTAAGAAGTCTTTTCCTTTCAGGATCACTTAAATCTCTGTCGCTCTTGCTCAGTTCTTAAGTGTGTCTTTGGGTTTGGTTGTCTCTATAATTATAATTTGCTGCCAATTCATGATGAATACCTACATAAACCACATCTGGTTTCTGAGCTTTTAGTGCTCTTGGAGAGAATTTTGTTTTTATTTTGGGGGGAGTAGGGAGTACATTATTCTTGGTGCTAAGATATGCAACCCAGGTTCCTGATTTAAAGAGAAAAACTGGAATCAAGATTATATTAGCAATACTAACTTAACAATATTAACTAGATCAATGAGGTTTTAAATGAAAATACATTATCAAAAATATGTGTATATATAGCATTATAGACTATTAGAGTAAAGTGACATATCACGGATTAGAACACTAGGACTCAGAAGTTCAGTGCCTGAACCATCATCACACTTTACAGCAGAGCCACAACCAAAATCTGGTCCCTTATAGGGTCCAACTAGTCTTTTCTATTTAACCATAAAAACTCTGTTTTCATATTAACTTAATAATGTACAAATTTTTCATTTCCAGAGAAATATTTAAAATTAAAATGCCACACAAGCTATTTTCAGTAAGAAAAAGAGGAAAATGTTTACTTCTCTTTCAATTATTTTATTAGCTATAGAATGATCAAATACTGATAAAAGTCAATATAGCTCTAAAATCTCCTAAAGTAATAATATCTCATCCAAGCCAAATATAATTGAAAATCAATTAATTTAACAGATTAAAAAGAAAAAGAACTTCTTCAAGATTTAAAACTTTTCTTTCATTTGTTTACACATTATTTCATTTGGTGGCTAAAGTTTTAGAATATAGTTTCACCTGATTTGTCTTTAAACCAGCCAAAATAGTATTCAGTCTTTCATATTGCATTTTCTATTTCTAGAAGCATATACATATTGCAGAGTTCTTGTCCAACATTGCCACATTGTGAAATTACCTCATCTCCTGGATGCCAGATAGGTACATTCTTAATGCATAGTTGACTATGTGTATAATTTTTTTTAAGGAAAACAAGTTAGAACCACTCTATTTTGCTTATTTGTGATTTTTAAAATTGAATAAAGTTGCATGATCCAAGCATCCAAAAGAGAGGCCACATGCAAAACAAGTTTATAGCTTTTTCTTCCATAGCTCAAAAAGCAAATAAATGCAAATTACAATCCTTGCTGTGCATTTCAGATTAAAGACACATGACACAAGAGTTGGCTTTAAATCTAAAGGGTCAGAATAGAAAGTGTAACTTTTAAGTAATTCATCTCCAGGGTTGGTATCAGACTACTGTTATACTAGAGGAGACACATGCAGAAAACCTGTGGTCTCTCTCATAAGGGCTTTGATGTGGATTCTTCTTTTTCTTTTCTTTTTTTTTTTTTCTTTTTCATAAAAATGTAACTTGAAAGAAAAGAATGGCTCTACCTCTGAAAAACGATCCTGCTCTATTAAGAAGCAGACAAGGCAATAAGTTTAAAACAAAATTTAGGTGGGAGGGGGAGAAACAGCTGTAGAAGTTAACCTAAAAGTTCAGCAAACCCTGCCAAGACATGTGACAGTGCTTAACTGGCTCAGGGAAGGGACTCTCCTTAGAGACCTCTCCTAGCATTATCAAAAGCATTCCCTTTAAAAGAGGCCAACTCCTGATAATAATAGAAGGGAATCAAACTCAGGCATCTCCCTGTAATGGGATTCAGATTCCTCACAAACTTGGGAGTGTTGAAGGTTTAATTACCCAGTAAAACAAGAAAAATGCATTATACAGTAGAGATAAATGAATGGGAACACCAGGGAAACATGTTTCTCCATAAGTCATTTGGTCACATGATTTTCCCCCATTTCCTTTCCCTATTATTAAAGCTATTTTATTACACTGCCCCTAAAGACAGAGGGCAGAAAGCAAAATACTCAGTTCCCTCAAAGTACTTCCCAGATTGAATGTAATAGAGCACAAGTTCCTAAAATGGATTAAGGCTTTATAAAACTTTCTTTTTAGTGCATCACAGAGATAGGAAAAAGTTGATCCACGTCAAGTACCAAAAAAAAAAAAAATAGACACACAAAAAATGGCAAACGAAAGAGAAAGAGTAGATTGAATACATTCCATCACCCCTCATATCCTTTAATGGGCACTTATCTAACAATTTAATTTCTATTCTTTCAGAACAATACCTAAATTATTTAGTTTATGGGACTCGGTCCCCAAAACCAAGAACTCCATTACCCCTTTTCCATGCCTCACTCAGGAAGGATAAGTGAACACACACTCATCATTTTCCACCACGGACTTGGTGGTGGAAAATACTCTGTAGCATCTGCCTCCCTTATATTCCACTTCCCTGGGAAACTTTGAGGTTTAGTTTTATTTATGGATGTTAGATCAAGTTTTGAAATAAGGACTCAACATTATTTGATCCCATTATAATAATAATGGAGAACTGCAACATTTGCTTTCCACACTATTGCACAACACTGAAATATGTTACCAAGGAAAATCACGGTAGTGCTGACATCCACAGTATCCAATATGCTGCCAATAATGAGTTTTGGATACAGGTAACTGAAGTAATAGAGAAGCAGGATGGGCCAGAAAATCCTGTTGACAGTTCTTTTTATAATTTTCACTCAAACTTACATAATAAAAGAGAACACAAAATATCACTAGGAGTAAAACAACATCACAACTACAAGAATTGCTAACAATATGGAAACATTCTCCCCCACAAAAAAGAAAAAACAAAAAAACTGATTATAATTTCCTTTAGGAAGGGTATATGTACAATAAAAAAATTTGAAGACCAAAATGTAAGAAAGGGAAATGGTGTCTATTTCTGTTGCAAAGTTAAAAAAAGATGAAAAAATGTATGAAGCCTGATAAATACATATCAATGTTTTGGTATGACTACAAAGCAAATCGAGTACATTTTCTAAATAGAGATTATTATTCATTTGTTTAAATTGGTGCCTCAGTCTAAAGAATAAAATGCTTGCAGAACAACCACACACCCTCTGGTCTTGAGACATAATGCTTATAAGAATCCTTAAGTTATAATAAGAGAAAAAGATATCATACACAGCTAACCCTTAACTTAAATATACCTAGATTTATTTTCACTTTATTAAGAGATTATAATTATTCAAATAACCTATGAGCACTAAAAACTTTTCAGATTTGTTTTCTCTTATCTCACCTTGTTTCTGTCTTCCTAAGGTGGCCTTCATCAACATCGCAACAGTGCAGAATGATCTAGCAAAAATGCCTCAGTAAAAGAGTCTTTTTTCCTCTGGTAGCTGCCAAATCATAGCCATTTGACTGTAATTTCAGAAGTAATGACAGGCCTAAGGACTATCATTACAGTACTTTGGGCAAGAAAGTCTAAACTGGGGTTTTTGCTTGTGCATGCGTAGGCCCAAGCTAATTTACAGTTAGTGCAGTCGGGAACCCTGGACAAGCTGTCTAATGTGCCCACTCCATTCTGGTTGACTACAAAGTGCAGAGATTAGTACTTGTGCCATGTCAGCAAGAGCGACAAGAGTGTGACCTTTCTCCATAACAGGAGAAAGACTGTGCTTCCCCAGCCTTTTCCTGCAGGAGCTCTTTGCAGGGCACTGTAACATATCATTACCATGACATCACTGCCAAGGGTTGCCATTTTAGAGAAAACATACAAATGGCCCAATAATGGGTTTCTTCATGCGTCACTGGAAGCCGGTAAAAGGAGCTTTGTTTGTATCCTTATTGTCTGATGTACTGAAACTAGAGTGCCTTTTTGACCTCAGTATTGTCATTCATAGCTCTTCAACACAATATGGACTGGCTAAGAGTTGAAGAAAAATTGTGGAAATCCAAGGTAACTGTGTTGTCTCACTTGGTCGGTCTGAGACCCAATGTATAGTCTCCTGTCCATTGATAGTAGGACTTAGGACTTACTCATTCTTTCTGTATATAGAGCTGACCTAATTGATCAGAGTTCTCATCTCAGAGCAGGTGCTGATTTATTACATCTTTTTTTGTTGTTGAAAAAAAATCAATTTGGGCTTTACTATAGGTAGGGTTAATGATAACACCTCAGCCTCAGAGCTGTTTAAGCAAAAAGCTGTTAGGAAGATGGTGTTATTAATTCATGGATATACTTAAACGTAAATCATCAGAAAGTAAACTATCCAGATCTAAAAGAGACCCATGTTCTTTGTCACTTTAACACATGCATATCAAAGAAAAGACAAGATTGACCTTAAGATGTATGATAAACATTTTTATTTGACCCTCTAGCATGCATTGCCTCTTTTTCTGGCAAAATCCTGGGTGTTCTGTCTGCACGTAGCCCAAGTGCCTGGATGAGGATCTACCACTGATTCCACACTGCAGTTTGTGCTAAAGGCCTAAGCCAGTTTGTGGGTGGCATTTCCCTGGTTACAGGGACAGGAGGGGGAAAACAAAGGTATACTTGCTCTTGCAAACAGTTTACAAATCCAAGGTACAAATACAATTCATTGGTTTTGGTAGGCTTTTAACCTGTAAGATAACTCTAATCAGAATGAGAAAAAAGGATTTGTAATTTTAGGTTTATAAATACACCTGATAATATTAATAGATTAATGTGGAAAACCATCTAATACATTAACTCAGTAGAACATGGGCTTATATGTTAACAATATTGAATGACAATCAATAGTGAGGTGCTTTTACAAAACTCAATTGCTAAATAGTAGCTCCGCACAAGATACTCGGTTATATCATTCTGCAAGAATCCCAAGCAAAATCCTGAACAGGTACTTCAAAATCAAATAAGAATATCATTAATATTTTCAGTGATGCACTTCTTATTTTTCTCTAAAATCTCCTACCATTAAGTATCCTGCAAGAGATGTCCTATTAAAGATGCTGTTTTTAGAACTGAACATATCACTTCTTTGATGCTAATGAGTCCATCAAGGAAAGTTTTACAGTCTAAATAAAAACTGTGAGAAAATTATATTAATTTGTGCTCTTATATATCAAGAGCATATCATTTCATTGAAACTAATCTGAACATTATTCTAATTTTTATCCTTTTAATTGTAAAATATAGCATACAAAAAGCAAAGATACACACATACACCTCAGTGATTTTTCATAAACCAAACATCTGTTTACTACATTAAGAATCAACACATTGCCTGTGCCCACATGTCCCCCCTCATTTCCCTCCCAAAGACTTCCCCTTCCTTTTCCTTAAAGATATTCTCCTGATTTTAATAGTTATTGCTTTTCTTGTGTTTTTATGCATAACCATGTATCCCTAAACCTGATAGTAATAGTTTAATGTTTCCTGCTTTTTTATCTTCATGTAAGTAGAATTTTGGGACGTGTCTTTTTTTGGGATGGGCATGAATTCTTTCACTTAGCATTGACTTTGTGATATTTATCAACATCATTACATATTTCTCTAGTTTATTTATTGTCAACATATATCCATTATTACTGAATGATAGTTTAATTGTTTCTAGTGGGTTTTTGTTGTTGTGATAAGTTGTTTGAAACATCTGGAAATGCATGTATTTTGCATATAAACCTAAGGGTGGAATTGTTGAGTCTTTAGTAGATGAAGTGGCTAACAAGTGTCTGAACCCCACGTCTCTAGCACCAAAATCAATGCAATGTACTACATTTGTAAGGTCTACCACATTAGAGAAATAGAAATAGATATTAATAGCTTACATTTCAGTGATATTGTGTTTTACACTTGATGTATCAATACAACTCATTTTCAATATAAATCAATGATAAATAATGTCAATAGTACTGTTGAGGGCAAAATATCTAACAGGGAGCTGAGCCAGAGAGGTAATTGTCTTGGGCAGTGACATCAGTCAGATTAAAGCAATTGCTGAGATTTTCATCTCTTCTATTCTCAAGTCAGGGAATGCAGTGAGCCATTCAGTGTCTAGTTTTTCACATTTTAAGAGATCAAAATAACCACAGCCTTAATCCATTTTAAGTATCTGTGTCTCAGGGTATTGGGCACTGCACTAAACAGGCTAAATAAACATCATTATGGTGTCCAGTTTAGGGATTACATAAAGTTTGTTTGGTTCATGAGATAATGATTAAAGCAACTACTACACTGGACCATAATCACAGAGGACTACCCTCTGCAAGTCTTTGAATCCACTAGTTTGACTTGGGTTGTTCTGTAATCTTATAACAGAACTCACTCTGTTACCATTTAATGTAATGCTCCCTCATCCTTGTAAGAAACACAGGGGTAGAGTTGCCAGGTAGAATAGAGGACACCCAGTTGAATTTGAATTTCAGACCAGCAATGAACAATAGCTTTGGCATAAGTCTAGCAGATTTTTCATTTGCTTAAATCTGTCAACATTACATGGGTGTAAGCTTATTCATGCTGATTTACTTTCACAGTCACTTTATGCTTTTACCTGTATCACTATGACCAATAGGAAACATGACTTAAGAGCTTCTGTTTTCCTCACTATTCTTGAACTAATGAAAACAATAATAAAACTGGCCTTGAATACTCTCTACTAACAATTAGACTCCCTTCTACTTTTCCTAAATGACCCATGAACACAAGTTTCATAAATAAACTTCTCTTTACATAAGATGGATTTTTTATAATAGCAATATAAATAATTTCAGCAGTTGTATTTTGTTTTGCTATAAGTAACGATATTCATGCACAGTGAAACTTGTAACCATGGGGCTTTACTAGCCATTTGACTAGTTCAGGACTCTCACCATCCTACCTAATTCAGAATGAAAAACATATTTCTTTCTCCCTTGTCTTTTACAATGCAGCTATTCCCACTCCCTTAAGACACTGCAGATGATGGGTCCCAAGCACTCTGGGAATTTGCCTATGACCACAAGCATGTGTTCATGTTTCCAAATGAAGATGATTTTACTCTAAAATAGACATTTATGCTAGCTGTCAAAATATGAACATTTCTCATCAGTATATAAAATTAATATACCCTTATATGTTAATGGTAGAAAAATAATTGGCTATAATCTCTGGAGAATAATTTGGAGGGGATTATAAAATAAATTAAAGAGTATATTTTTTCTTCATGAAGATGTGAAATTTCCACATCCTAAGGGGTATAATCATAAGTAGATATAAAGGTTAATTCTACAGATATCCTTTGAAACATTGTTTGTGACTCTGAAAAATCATAACTTAAATAACCAACAATAGGGGATGGCCAAATGAGTCATTTTCATCCATAAATAAAATGCTATAAAGATATTAAAAATTGTGTAGAATTATATTTAATAATATGGGAACATGTTTTTTATATACTATTAAGTAGATTTTTAAAAAGCAAGTTTTAAAATACTCATATAATGTGACACCAGAGTTTCTAAATCTTATCTACAATACTTACATAAGATACTTATCAGATTAACGTCACCACTGAGGATGAATGTGATGATGTGATTCATATTTTTTCTTAGGATTTTTAAATATTTTGTAAAATTTCTATGTATACATGGTTTCCTTTAAAAAAATAAATACATTCAGGTGGAGAACCACTCAACAGTATTCAACCCAGATATAGTTCTACTCTGTACTTATCTTTGTCTAGTAACATTAATGTTGTGATCTCTTCTGTCCAATCAAAAGGCTTTTTTTTTAACTAATGAAGAGTGCCAGTCAATGCCAAGAAATTCTCAAGTCATTATTAAAACAAACACTTTATTTTGCTTGGCAGTAATTATTATTGTTGGTGGTTGAGTGTTAGGCCATCAACAAAATAGATGAGTAGCCAAGGACTTAACTTATTTCACAACAAGTGTACAATGAACAATTTTTATACGGTATACATTTGTTTCCTAAACAATTAGATTTCGTTGAAGAATCCTTCATTTCCATCTGTCTATAATTTCATTGAACAAAAAGTGTTGAGCCCCTGCTACACACCAAAGTTTTTATATATCAAAAAGATAACACGAAATAAATCAAAGTCCTTTTGGTCACATAGCTTGCATTGTAGTGAGCAGTGACAATGATGAAATAACAGTACACTTCAGGTAAGTGCTGTGCAGAGAGATAGAGTGGGGAGTAGGTTGAAGTCACACAGAGCAAGAAGGGTTCTTCTTTTCCTGGGGTGGCCAGGAAAGGCCCTTCCCATTGGATGCCATTTTCACTGAAGCCTAAATGAGGTATTGGTGTGGAGAGCACAGTGGAACAAGGGAGGAAGCATGCTAGGCTCAAGGAAAAGCAACGAGTCCCACTGGGGTGGAATGAGAGAGGGGAGAAGAGTGTATGCACTTCTACAAGGAACTTATAGATGCTGCCTAACTCTAAAAGCTACTTTTTTCTTCAGTATCTCCTGATGAGCAATGTCTTTCCCCAATCCTTTCCAGACCTCCTCTCTTAAAAATTATGGACAGTTATTTTCTCTTTCCACCCCATATGGCTATCATTTACCATACCCACAGTGTCCTATTTTAGTACCAAAAAGTATGCCCTCATAACAATATCTACTTTATAAATTTGACTTTGAATGGCCATAGGGTAAATTACCCAAATAAAATAGAGTTGAATAGGTTAAAATACATAAAACAAGAACAGCCGATAGTAAGCAATATGATTTTTAAAATGCCAGCATGAAATTACATAAACCCTTAAAAAAATTAATCTAAGAGCTAAAAGCAGATTTCACTCTTCCTTCTAAAGATTATCTTGCAGACAAAGTTCGTTAAGATTGAGGAAAGACAGGGCTGATTTTTTTTTTTTTTTTATGTAGAGATGCCAAGTCCTAGACAAGAAGATTCTGCTTTCTACTGTCCTTAGACCCCACAAAATGGACATTATACAGGAGGTGTTTGGTATTCCAGTTAAAAACATGTGGTCAGTTTCTGCACAAGGTAGAGATCCTTCTTGATCCCAAGATATTGCAGTAAGCCAGACTTCAGCTGTGTTGCCTTGGTTGTTATTTTGAGACATAAAAACTCTTCTTATTCTGAGTCAACATTTATTTATGAGTCCTTTCATTTAGGCATATATGATTTTGTCCACCAAAACTGAAAAAAAAATGACCTTATGCTCTCTTAGTTATATTTGACAACTTTTTGAAGAAGTTCAAGAAAATGTGTCCAGATAACAGGTTATTATATATCAGGGTAGCTTTATTACAATGTATCATTCTGAATAGTTGTGGTTTGGATCAAGATGTGCTCCCAAAGCTCATTTGTTGAGAGCATGGTCCCCAGCATAGTAAGATTCAGAAGTGGGACTTTTAAGCAATGATTGGATCATCTACCTCATTAATGAATTAGTCCATTGACCATCATGTGTATTAATCTAATGACAGCTGAATAGATTTACTGGAAAGCAGGACCTAGTTGGAGAAAGCAGGTCACTAAGGGCATGCCCTGGAAGGGTTTATGTTTCCCCTGTCCCTTTCCTAGAGCCCCCACACCTGCTTCCTAAATGACATAATCTGAATATCTTTTCTCTGCTGTGCCCTTCTGCTATGATGTTCCTGCCTTAGGACCAGTTGACTGTGAATTGAAATCTGAAATTGTGAATCAAAATAAATCTTTACTAAGTTGTTCTTGTCAGGTATTTTGGTCCCAGCAACAAAAAGCTAAAACAAAAGTATTTCATCATTGCACATAGTTTCTTTCTTTCTTTCTTTCTTTTTTTCTTTTCTTTTCTTTTCTTTTCTTTTCTTTTCTTTTCTTTTCTTTTCTTTTCTTTTCTTTTAATCAGGGATTGAACCCAGGGGTACTTAACCACTGAGTTATAACCCCAGCCCTTTTAATTTTTTATTTTGAGACAAGGTCTTGCTAAGTTGCTGAGGCTGGGTTTGAACTGTGATCCTCCTACCTCAACCTCCCAAGTCACTAGGATTGCAGACATGCACTACCATGCCCAGCTCATTACCCACAGTTTTACGTGAGTTCATTAAGAATGCATAGGCTCTAAGGGTGCACTCATCTGTATTGTCCAGTCAGGAAAGCAAGATGATGCAGCAGCTATCATTTGGGTCTACTCTTTTAGTCCTCCTGGTCCAATGGGCTAAGTTGGAATTTTGAACCTACACTATGGAATCAATCGTATGAAAATTACAAAATATAAATCCAAAGGAGAAAAGTCGGAAATTATTGTGGATCTTAGCCCAAATGAGTAATCAAGAGGAGCATTCAGTGAACCCTGCACAAAAGTTTTAGGGAGACCCTTCAAAGTGTGGTCAAGGGCCACGTGTGTCCTATGCTTGTGAGTCTCATCTTCCTTTTTTCTCAATTCTTTTTATGTGTTTCTCTTTCTTGTGCAATTTCAGAACACTAGAGCTTCAACTATTTCTTTTAGACTTCTCAAAAATGTCCTCCAAAAAAAATAAAACACACACACAAAAAAATCCCCTTCAATTACGCTCTATCTTGTATATTCATCATAGTCAAAAAACAAAACTTTAAAATCTACCATCAAAATGAGTAGGTAATGAGTAGACAATGAATGCCTTGAGATTTTCCTAGAGATACTCTAGCATTATCCATATAGTGGGTTAGATGAGTCTCATTCTGTTCTGGATGTTTATCCAAATAGTCAGTATATTCTTATTTATTATTTACAGGAAATATGCCAGTAATTTTGCTTGTATTTGCCTGCTGAAAATGAAGTCTGTTTTTTTTTTATATCTCCAAACAAGACTTGTAGAATATTTTTCAGTTTAAATAGTTCATGATATCAGCATGTCATAGGTTTAAATTTGCACAGTTAAGAGTCTTTTTGATGAGGCTCAATAGGGCATGTATCCAAATAGACTTCGCTTGTCTTTAATCTTGAGCTTTATAGTTCAAGATTGAGCTTTAGAGTTCACCGCATCTATTTAATGTGAGAGAATGTGAATTGGCCATACTTTATTCCATACGGTATATATTTATAAGACTTGCTTATCCAGAACTCACCTCCCAATTATTATCTAGCCAGAGACCTTATTTCTAGATTCATGTTTTCTTCTCATGTACAGCTGTAAACCACAAGTGAAGTTTCTAATGTTAGACAAGGTGTATCCATTAGTTCCTCTAAAATGCTCTAACCACCGGAGCTCATTGATTTTTAGTTTCATATATCTTTAATGAGGAGATTAAATACTTGTTTAGGAAGCAGAGCCCAGCTTAAATCACACTTCTTCCTACAGCATGTGCACTTGAAGACCCTCATAATCTCTCTCATAGGTCCCAATATGGAGCAAGTCTTTTTACCCTAAACCAGAAACCTAAAAGTTCTGTTGTGTAAATGAGAACATTATGATTATTTTTTTAAATACAATCAAAATGAACAGCCACAGAAGAGGCAAATATATATATATAATTGGCATCTGGGAATATCTTCTAGGATTCTATTATTAGTTTGCTTAGGAAAACACCAAATTCAGTGTTGAACTGAAGGTAAAAAATATCTTGATCACAAAATGGTATTGACCATAAGATAAGTGAAATTTTTAAAGCCAAAAGTAAATCCCACCTAAGTTCTCCTGGGCCATAAAGGAAACTTAAAAACTGGTTAGTGCATCGAATATTTCTTAAATAAATGAGAAGATTATAAAATAGCTACCGTGAAAGACTGTACCAATTCAGTGTTGGCAAACTAGACAGAAGTGTGATTAGAATAAAGAGTACAGAGCAACATTGCCCAGCTGATTACACATTGTACCACTAAGTGTGGGATGCAGCTTGTCCCTTAAAATAGGATCAAGCAGGGAGATATTAGCATTTTCTACATGCAGGGCCTTTTCTGTGTGATAAACCAGCCATACTCTAAGAGATCAGCTGCAGGTCCCTAGGTAATCTAACCAGAGTGGAAAGAGAAGATCAATTGATTGCTTACTCTGGTTTTTAAAAAGAAAAGTTTTCTCCTTCAGGGAAAGTCAGAAGTTCATCTTGGGGGAGGAGTCCTGCCAAGGAGCACAAGTATGGAAAATGGAAGAAGCTTAATCACTCACTGAAGTCTAAATTCTGTGAATTGTATGTAGTTCCTGTGAAAATGTGTTATACCTCTAGCCATGTTGTGAATACCCCTCCATGCAACTGAGTCAGTTATTCATAATTCTGAGCACAAAACATTTTTACTGTAATAATCTACATGGTTCTAGAATGTGCTATTGAAATAGATTTATTCGGATACAATAGCAGAAAGATAAGAATGTAATGTGAGATGCAACAAAATAGTAATTCTCATCATGGAGGAGATAATGTGTAACCAATACAGAGGAAGGTAATATCTCCAATAAAATGGTTTTTTTTTTCAAAGAAATCACTAAGAATAACATGAATGTCCACAGAGAAAAACAGGCAAACAACTGGGGCATGGGCAAGGACCATTTTAGATTTTTTAAAAAATCTAAAATCTCATAAGCATGTTTTAAACATTAAACTTCTCTAGTAATTTTAGAGCATTGCTAAAAAACATTTGAGTATATATTTTATATAAGATAAATGCATTCAAAATTCTTAAAATAGTATCATTAGCCTAATGTATGGTTTAGATATGAAGGGTCCCCCAAAAGTTCATGTGAGAAAATTCAAGAATATTTAGGGGTGAAATGATTGGGTTATGGGAGTCTTTACCTACTCAGTGCATCCATTCCCTGATCAGGATTAACTGGGTGGTAACTATACATAGGTAGGCTGTGGCTGGAGGAGGTGGGTCTCTGGAGGTGTGTATTGGGGTATACATTTTGTCCTTATTGGGCAGAGCACCCTCTCTGTCTCCCTGCCTGTCCACTTTTCTCAACCACACTCTTCTGCCCTACGTTCTGCCTTTACCTTGAACCTCTATGGACTGAGACCTCTGAAACCATGATCCCCACAATAAACTTTTCCTCCTCTAATTTTTCTTGTCAGGCATTTTGGTCACAGCAGTGACAAAGCTGACTGAAACACCTAGTGATTCATTCTAATAAAATAATTACAAGTATTTCTAATCCACTGAATCTGTATACCACAGGATTGAGAGAATTCAAAACATCTGCAACAACAACAACAAAAAAAAACAGTGTATACTGAAATAAACTATGATATATTCATGTAATAAAATATTCATCAACCATTAAAATTACATTAAATTAGTAGAAGTTTTAATGACATAGGAAAATGCTTACAAATATTATGTATTTATTTATAGTACAATCATAATTATGGAAAAATATACTTAGAAGAAAGAAAAGGGAACATTTCAATATTATGAAGTGGTAATATCAACATTGTACAATTTTATCTGTAACTTTTCTTGTTTATAACAGTGCTTTTTCTAAATTTTCTAAAATAAGCATCTATTCTTATTTTTTTAAGAAAAAGAAAACAACAACAAAATGTCTAAGAAATGTGTTTATCCTCTAAGTTAAATCTGTATTGTAAGTACTGGTTTTATATCCCAAGAAATTTTGTGAAATCAAAAATTTACTTGAGTTAAAGCATAATTTTTGCTACTTAGTAGATGTTGAAATAGATGCTTTTTAAAAATTTATTTTATTGTTGTTGTTTGCTGCTAGGACTGAACCCAGAACCTTGTGCATGCTAATATGTGCTCTACCAGATATGTATTCCTCCAATATATTCTTATGTCAAGAAAATGTTGCTGATTTTCATGGAAGCTTTCCATATGTAGAATCTTAATCACCCTCCACATTAATGTCTGCCAGTTCCTGAGATCACTTTCAGTGGATAAAGTAACTGAGGAGAACTTTCTTTTCATACCCAATAATAGAGATGCTTATTCTATTTTTGGTGATAGTGAATCAGTATGCCACAATTGGGCATAAAAGGACTCATAAGGCCTTGAGTGACACAAGTCACACTGCTCATTTCAAATATAATTTGTGGCTTTATGTTTGAAGGAGATATACATTCTCTGTCATATGTAAAGGTTTAGCCCTCCAAAAGTGATATAATTATTAATTCATAGCACAGTTCATACAACAATCTGAGTTCAAAATTCTCCACTTCTAAATGGCACAACTGATCCACAGAGAGGGCTGTACAGTGGTTCAATATTTGTGTTTTATCTTGTTCTAAAGTGGCCTTAATTTTATTCTCATTTTGCTTCCTCCTTATTGAACTAACAACACTTTAGAAAGTATTCAGAAAATTATCTTTTGCATGTCCTAAAGGAATAATAATAATGCCCCTTTCTACTGAGCCCTCACCCCTAATATTTTTCTAGGCAAGACCTTGAGAGAGGTAGAAAATTGAGAGGGTGAAGGGGAAAATCTTCAAAAGCAGCATGCCTCTAAATTGATACCATGTAAACCTCTCCTGGTATTGGGAAACCACTGCTGGGGGTAAATGAAATGAATTCACTGGGGCATCTAATCCTATTCCTGGAACATTTAAACTGTTTAAATGCACTGGCGAGCAAACAAACTTCAAAGTGATCATTACACCCCAGACACTGTTGCTTGTGTGGCTGAAATCTTTATGAGATTAGCCCCCCACAGGGAGAGAAGTTAAACACGGCCAGAACCACTTTGAAACTGTCGGGAGGATACCCATTTACCGGCTGAGGATCAGGGCAAATGCGCCTAATTCCCATCTTGGCTCTGCCCAGACCCAGGAGTAACTTATGGGGCTTAAAACTCCACTCTATAGTCTCTGCAGTTTTCATTTCTCGCCTTTGTAGCCACATCAACACGAAGGACGCTGGACCAAGGCAAAAATTTCAGGTTCTTTAACAGGTCTTTAGCTAAGTGTCCACTGCCTTGTCAGTGCTGTCCCTGCCAAATGAAGAAATAAAAGCTGGATAGCACATATGGAACCAATCCTCTAAAAGAGCAAGACTAAGATGGTTATGTTGTTGTTGTTTACTTTCATTTTATTTCAAATATATGAAGAATGACGGGCAAAAGTGGAAAAATATTGTTAGTCGTGTTTTATTTCTGTTTTTATTAACTTTTAGGCTCTTGTCCTCAAATCAGAGATCCCCACAGTTTTTCTTCCTTCCTTATTCAAGGTCTTAAATTCATAGTGAAAATAAAATATTGCATTGGTTAGCCAATTTATAAATAAAACTTTTGGTAATTCCTAAACCAACAAAGTGATTTTTACTTAATTAACGGGCTAAAAAAAATAGCAATGCTGATTAATTCACCCGACATTGATTTGCTTACCATAATATTGCTATTCATTGCTGAAAATAAAAACATCCAATGGCATCATTCCATCCTGGGACTCTAGTGGGTGAGGTAAGGCAGACAGATCTGAGGATTTGAGGAGCATGTCACAGCCAGCAGAGGAGAAGAAGCAGATAGACAGCAATTGAGGCTTGAATATATGGTCTTGCCCTGGGCTTTTCATTTTAATTTCTGACCTTCTGCATCTCTTATATAAATCATGCTATCAATTCGCAAACTCAAATTTCAGAGATTTAAGATTAACTTTGTCCACTCACACCGAATTACTAAGAAGAACATAAATCAGTTTTTATTTACTCCCTGACATGAAGTTGCCAAGTTAATTTGGTTCCCTCTGGATATCATGGCCAGAAAGATGCTTCTCCACAGCTTTGAAGAGATTGTTGTTCTTGAAGAAGATTTTGGCAATCTCTGAACACCTCTGTGGGGAGCAGAATGGCCTTCTATTCAGGTACATGTTTCTGCCAGGGTCCTGGGTTTTCATGAATCTATGTTAATCTTATTTCCAGCAGCAGTAGCCATTGAAGCATATAGTTCAGTCAGACTAACCAGGTACCTAGACCAGCTACTTCAAAATCTCAAGCTTAAATGAAGAAGGAAAATAAAAAAGGAGAGAGAGAAAAATACATACATCAAAATAACCTAAAGGGGATACAGAGTCCATCCAGTCCTTAGCAAACGTTAAAGTCTGTCTTTCATTACACCATTCCTGCAGGAAACATCACCCCTCAAGCACATTTTGTTCCTTAAACATTTATTATTTTGTTGCTTTGGGTATAATTCTATCAGTCTATGTGGAATATAAGTTAAGTAACCTCATTGAGAAAGTACGGTAAGAATATTTTTTTCCATATTCCAGTACCCTCTCTGAGAATCAACAAGAAAAATTTATCTTTGAGTATAGAATGAAAAAAAAATTAGAATATTAGTAAACAATGACCTGGTTTGTTTCTGAATCTCATTAGATATTGTGAATCAGGTCTCCTTTAAGTTGGCTGCTCAAAACTTCAGAGCCATATCCATGGGATGCATCACTCCCAATTCCAACTTAATTTTCTAATTTTTTGTCCTTACACCTTTTCCTTCATTTATTCTAAATGTTAATTCTATGTTGTTGGATTTTGTCCATTTTGTTATCTTAAATTTTTTGAACATAATATTTCTATAAAAATAAAAACAATAGCTTAAGCATCACCGTTTTCAGAGATAGGTCCTTTTTTCCTCTTGGAAGATTTTAGCTTTTGTTTCTCATCTGACAACGCTATTAATATTTGCCAATCCAGCAGAAAGTTTTACACAAATGAACTGGTGTAATAGGATGTTAACCTATAATAAGAGTTTGTCACACCACAGTCACAGTACGGGAGATCTGCCATTGATTTTTCAGTAAATATGGCAAATGGTGAAAAATATAGTGTGTGTCCCTCAGCACTAAATTTTTCAGTGACCATTTTTCTTTTCTGCTGTTTTCAATTCTGCTGTCTTCTGGTGATATTTAATAAAATGTTCTCTCCTCTCAGTGTGTGAACTTGTACTGACATGGTGAATAGGGCCCTTGCTGAAGATGTCATCAGTTTTTCCATTAGTGCATTTGTAAAGCTTGGCATCATCCTTTGGTAAAGCATGAAAAGCAAATTAGAAGGGGGAAAAATCACTATATCTAAAAAGCAGGCATGGACAGGTCTTCCTGGGTTGCTTAGGGTAGCCAAATTCTTAGAGGCCAAAGTTCAGTTTCTTAACATCTTGAAAATAAAAACTCAGAATATGGAGAAAGCAATGGCAATTGTTGGAAGATTCACCTTTCCATTGTTCCTAAATTGTTCCTCCTAGAACTTGGGTACCTCTGCTTACTGTTTTGCTTTCATTTAATGAAAGGGAACTCATTGATAATATCTAATTTGAACCCTAAGGAAAGGCAGGTATGAGGAGATCTAGATGTCACAGGAAAGGACTGGTCACTTTCACACAAGACAACATTGTTCTTGCAAAACTGTTGATATCCAAAGTTTGGTCCTTGACATGCACAAGCTCAGAAACCTGATTCTGCCATTAGTGGGAGAAGGAAATTGCCCTCATGAGGGAGATGTGAATAAACAAAGCTCATGTATACTAACACAAAAATCAACTTCTTGACTTGGTACTATGATAGTCCTTTAGTCAACTTACCAGCTCTCTGTTCCTAGATACACAGAGCATCAGAAAACTGAAATATGATGGGCCTATTATTTGTTTAGTTACTCCACAGACTTTGAACATCAAGTATGTAAAGATATGAAAGATCCTGAGTCAAATAAGACCTGTTCCCTATCTACAAGAGAATCATGATCTGCTACACAGGACCTAACATACAAACACAAGTTGAGTAATGCTGTAGACTATCATTGGAAGTCTACACCATGAATGTCCAAAGATAGTAAATGAGGTAAAAGTCTGTAATAAGAACATGTTTGGTTGTGGAAGAATATTTAAGAACTGCTTCCAAAGTCTCCTAGTTTCACAGGACATGACTGATTAGATATGATTCTTTGTATGATTATTTTATAGTTTGTCCATAAGAAAGGAATCTTTTTCTCCTTAATGTCAATTTTTCTATCTTTATCTACATGAATACTTGTACCACATAAAGCAGATAGTTTTAAAGTCAGCCACTCATTGCATGTGGCTTAAATAGCATAATTTAAAAATAAAAATCTTTAATGGGGTTTGGGGCTGTAGCTCAGTGGCAGAGTGTTTGCCTAGCATGTGTGAGGCACTGAGTTTGATCCTCAGCACCACATTAAAAAGTAAATAAACAAACAAACAAAATAAAGGCATTCTGTCTCTCTACACTACAAGAGAAAATTGTTTTAAGAAACTTTAATGACTGTTATGGTTTAGAAATGAGGTGTCCCACAAAAGTTCATATATGAGACAATGCAAGAAAGTTTAGAGGAGAAATTATTGGATTTTAAGAGCCTAAATCTAATTAGTGAATTAATTCCCCAAGGGAGATTAACTGAGTCATAACTGAAGGCAGGTAGGGTGTGGCTGGAGGTTGTGGGTCCCTGGGGGTGTGGCCTTAGGGTCTAAATTTAGTATCCTACAGTGGAGTCTCTCTCTGCTTCCCTCCCCCCAAACTCTTCTGCCATGATGTTCTGCCTCACCTTGAGCCCCAAGGAATAGAGCTGCTGTCCATGGATGGAGACCTCTGAAACCATAAGCCCTTAAATAAACTTTTTCTCCTCTAAAATTGTTCTGTCTGGGTCTTTTAGTCACAGCAGTGAAAAAACTGACTAAAATAATGACTCTCTGTTGCCATAAGAATCAGATCTGAATATCAATGTTGGGATATCATGGAAGGCCTGTATTCCCACCTTATTTTCTTCATCTCTTTTCCCCTCACTGGATACTCTTGCTAAGTACACTGTTAATTTTAGTCGTGCATTCAGTCTGCAAATTTTTACTAAACACCTACTATGTGCCAGGTACTGCAAGCCAGAGAGAAACCATGGGCCATACTCATTCCCTCAGCCTGGGAGGTGATTAATGTTCCATTTATGTTTTTAAAAGCTACTCAGTATTCAGGGCGGTACATCAAATGTCATTTCCTTCAACTGAAGGTGAACATTGCCTTGTTATACCTTCTGATCCTTGCCTTTTTTTCCTTCTATGAAATTAACTGTGAATATCAATCCCTAAAGCTTTCGCATTCCAGTCCACAGGGCTTGATTAACTCCACCCTTTTTCCAGGTGTTGTCCTCAAATTATCTGGCAAATATGATATTCATGAGAACATCCTTGAGCTTCATGCCATTTGAAGATATGGAAATTCATTTCTTGTCAACTCCCATACATCATCTTTGTATTCTCAAGGACCAACAACAGGCATGTTTTAAATGTCCCCATGATTATTTTTAAATTCAAGAAAAAAATTAACTTGTCTGATTTGCTTAGGAAAGTGAATGATTTTCTTCCATATACCTTACCAATGATGAGGTTCACAGATGTTGGCATTACCCTACCTTGAAAAGAAAGGGATAGACTTTAAAATGAAAACTAACTGCCCTTTCTAATATTTTTTCTGTAAAAATAGCATTTTAGGTACCATATTAATACTAAGTATTAACTTAGCCCTTCTTGCTAAATTAGGTAAAACTTAGAGGAAAGAGGATTGACCTGTCAGGGTGGAAAATTTTTAAATTCAGTGAGAATAGAATAGGATATATTTTGGAAAGAGTAACTCTAGTTCTAATAGGATTTCATTCCAAGAATTCGAATACTTCAAAGTGTTAGAGTAGACCTCCATCCACAAAGAGGAGCTGCCAATTATCTGGTGAGTTGAATAGTTACCTGCTGAATTTAATAAATTAAAAAAAAATTCTACCTTCAAACTCCTACTTTCTCCTCAATAGTGAGTTACTTGGTCTGAACTATCTGGCTAATTAATTCAATTCTGCATTTCCTCTGCTTGTGTGGACAGAGGTTGAATGTCACATTCTGATCCAATTCCCAAAGGCAGGGAGGTGTTGGGAGGGCATTGTCTATATTACAGAATCTCAGAATGACATTAAATTCAGTGAATGAATATACAATTAGACTCACTTGCATATTCAAACAATTCTTGATTATGAAAATAGAGGTAAAGCCTGGTATGGATTACCTTAAACCACAGACATTAGACACAGAATCAAATTAAGCATCAACTCGACTGTTTTGAAAATTTCCATTTAAAAGAAGTGTTGCACTGAACAATATTTGTGTATCCGCACTAACTTCTGTAAATGATTTTAATACCTCAAAGTCCAGATGAAAGCATTATGGCAAACATAAGCAGATGCTTTTAGTAGTAGTCATAGTAGAGAAAGAGGTCTCTACATTTCAAAGTGTATGCAAGACTGATGTAAGACCATAAACCAACATGTGAAACATATCTACAAATTCTTCTCTTCTTGCCTCCTCTGCTCAACTCAGATGTAATTCAAGTTATAGAACAATAAAATAGTTAAAGGAGAACTAGAAACATTGGTAGGTAAAGTTCTAAGCAAGGAATAATCTAGCGAATTTATTTCTGAATAAATATGAATGATTTAAGAAGTTTTAAGGAAATGCCATAATATTCAAGAGGAAAACATATATCTTAATCTTAATGTCATCCTAGCTTATAACACCTAGCTAGCCTATAATTTCCCCAATGAAATTTAATAAAATACAGAAAGCCTTTCAAATCTCTTAATAATTCTCTAAATGCAGGCTTAAAATCATTCACCATGCAATGAGATTTATTTTCAAGGCTAGCCCCCTTATACCAACAAAAGCCACAAAATATGTATGGTTATTTTGTTCTTCAATAGCCTTACTATTTTGGGCTACAATGTATGGAGGATCATAAAGATCTTTTGTGATGTGGTTATCAGAATGGTTGGTGGGTTTACCTGAGGCCAAACCACTCTGAAACAATAGCTGAAGTAACATTCAAATTTCTGCCTCAGAAAATTAAAAATTAAAAATTGCCACAGACCTATGATATGGCAACAACTAGAGATCCAGCTAGTAAAGAGAATGGCACTTAACAAAATAGTTAACCTCACTTCAACTCAACCAAGCTGCACTGGACAAACAACTGCTAGCCTGCCAATTTATCAGAAAGTGGTGCACATCAAGTGATTCTCCAGTGTAAAACTTGAGCAGAATATCTAAACACCCACCCCATCTCCACATTAATCAGAAATAATATCAAATAAACTATACCTGGTCTGTTGTTTGGCAAGTTCTTTTCACTTTTAAGTATAAACAAACAAGCAAACTAGATTAAAATTACATATTTTTTTTTAAAAATCCGTAACATAAAGAAAAAATGGTCTAATGAGATGGGGGAATAAGATTCATAAAAGTGACTTTAAAAGTAAGAAAAAATAAAGAATACATCTACTTTAGAAAGTATTTGCTTTGTGTTCTTTGCAAAATATAAGAAACCAAAAACCTTATCAAACAAGATGAAAGAAGGCTTCATTACAGGATAATGTATAAAGCAATGAAGGAATGAAGATCGTGGTGTCATTTCAGTTTTGACAAATACCTCCATCCCTCACATTAAAAATAAATAAAAGATGAAACAATAATTCCCATTAGTATGAAATCAGGACACAGTCACAACACCAGCTTCAAGTTAGACATGAAAAAAAAAATCTTCCAAAATCATTAGGATGAAACAGAAGAAGAATCTGGACAGCATGCAAAACAAAACAAACAAACAAACAAAAACTATACTCCTGTTGTAGGATGCAGCATTTCTTAAAGGTTCTAGATCCCACGTTAAAAAAAAAAAAAAAAAAAAAAAAACAGCTGCAGTCAGCTCTATCCAACTGTTAGATCCATCCAATGTTGTGGGCAATACACAGTGAGTTCTAATTGCTTTTTCACACTGTGGGAAACAAGGGCAAGGAGAAAGCCTTTTGATGCCCCACTTTTGGGGATGCAGGTGAAGCAATCTAGAGACATCTAATGAAAAGGAAAGAAACAGATGCTAGATCATGATAGAAAGTGCATTGAAATTATAACAGAAACCTTTGAGACAGGAGCAATACATAAAATATTTTAAAAACAGTATAGTTCATGAAGCAACCAATAAAAACACTGGCCATCAGACTCCAAGGAAATACAGAGACTTCTGAGTAGGAAAGAGTAACATCCAAGAATTCTGTGAGCTGCCAAGAGGTTTCTTTATGTACAAAGGCAATGGAAAAAAATATTCTCAGATAGAAAGTTCAGGAAATACACTTGCTCAAAAACCTTGTTTCTGATAATCACTCAGCAAATGTATTGGAGAAGTAGGGGCAAAGGATTCTTATATGGCAATGGTATGACTTTCTACCTAGAAACATCCAGAAGATCAACTGAAAAAACAAATAAAACATTCCAAAATTTCAACAAGGTTGTACATGCAAAAATGAGTAATTCTCCTACATATTAATGAGTTAAAAAAAACAAGAATAAAAAATACCACATTTTTTGTAGTACCAAAGAAGACTAAAGTAACTAGAGATAAATATAACAAAATATATGTCTGACTTATGTGGAAAAAATTTTAATCATTAAATTATTTTATATTGTTTTAAAAGCTATTTAACAATTTAGTTCTAGGATCTAAAGATTTTAGAAATTGGAAAGATAAAGGCCTATTTCAAAATAGATGGATTAATATTGTATGGATCTGGGCTGGGGATGTGGCTCAAGCGGTAGCGCGCTCGCCTGGCATGCGTGCAGCCCTGGTTCGATCCTCAGCACCACATACCAACAAAGATGTTGTGTCCGCCGAAAAACTAAAAAATAAATATTAAAAAATTCTCTCTCTCTCTCTCTCTCTCTCTCTCTCTCTCTTTAAAAAAATATTGTATGGATTAAATTCTTCATAAGTTAAACTATAAATAAAATATGATTTTGATAACAGAGGATTAAAGGAGGAGAGAGGAGTCCAAAGAGTATTCATGAAAATTTGGGGTTAAGGATCCTAAATAGGGAATTCATATATAATACAATATATTTTAAAGCTATAGAAGTTAAAACTTAACACTTTTCCAGAGATATATAGCTAATAAAGTGAAGAGAATAGACAATTTAGAAAGAATAAATAATTAAATACATTATTCAGTATTTATTTATAACTAAAGTTTTATTATAAATTAGGATACTAGGGAAAGAGTGATGATTCGATATGTGATGTTCAAATGTCCATGTTATCTACATCTATTTCTAACCTCAAAGTAATATAAGTTTCAGGTAGATTCAGATTACTTTAAAAAACAATGTGGGAAAGTCTTTTAAAAGTTCCAGAACAAAATTGTTATTCTTTTTCAATCTTAGATTAGGATGCTATGTTTTGAAGATGTGCCCAAACTTCATATGTTGAAAACTTAATCCCTAATGCAAAAGTGTTGGGAAATTAAAATTACTTATGAGACAATAAAAGGCAGAGAAAGAGGTCAAAGAGATGAAATTAATAAAGGAGAGTAAAGGAAGTACACTCCATGGATATATATTGTCCCTTAGAATAGTGACAGGCAAGGGACAGGTATGAACAGAAAATGTTGAAAGAAACTATAATTTATTATTTCACCAAAGTCAAGATTCTATTTTTTCCTAAAATATACCATTATTTTAGGTACACTAAGGCAGAAACAATGTAAATCAAAGCATAGCAGGATCCTTTCCCATTATTGGTTGTCATAATGTCCATAACTTAAAAGATGCTAAGATGAGAAAACAAACTGTACAACTTGTAAATGGTGAAATACTGGATACGAAAAATCACCAGTACCCCGAAATACCTTGGCAGCCTTCTTTAATTTCAAGGATAAATACAAAATTCTCTCAGCAGCCAGGCAAGGGGGAAAAAAAACTTCAAAGGAATAAAAATGAGGGCAGCTTTAGCTCTCCTCACAGTGTCGGTGCCAGGAAGACACTGGACTGACTGGAGACTTCTGAGTAGGAAAGAGTGACATCCAAGAATTCTGTGAGCTGCCAAGAGGTTTCTTTATGTACAGAGGCAATGGAAAAAATATTCTCAGATAGAAAGTTCAGGAAATACACTTCCTCGAAAACCTTGTTTCTGATAATCACTCAGCAAATCAAAGGAGAAACACCTGAGTATAAGGACTAAAGTGATCATTCATTTCATTAAATCACAATTGGATTTATAAATGCATTAAATATAAATTAAGTGTAAAATAAATTATGTGGAAAGATTTATCAAATAATGTTAGAATTTTTAATTTAATAATTAATAATGATTTTATAAGAGCCTGAACATCTTGCTTCAGAGTGATCAGCACCATAGGAAAGTATTAGTGAAATGAAAATAGGAAAAAAGCCACATTTACTATCTTTTGTAAGGAAGGTTATGCAATATCAGTAGTTTTATAATTTATTTTTCTTCTTTCTGAAATTTTTTATATTATTTCATATTAATTTTTATACCTAAGATTATAAAAATGGGTTGAGCTTATAGCCCTATGGTTAAGTGCCTGTGGGTTCAATTCCTGGTACCTCCCCACCAAAAATAGATAGATAGATAAATAGACAGACAGATAGATAGATAGATAGATAGATGATAGATAGATAGATAGATAGAGACATAGATATGATCAAAACATTCAAAATTCTTTCTTCTAGCTTTTTGAAATATGCAGTAAGTTATTGTTCCTACAGTTACTCTATTGTGACACTGGAAGTTCAAAGTCATCTCTCACTACCAATTAGTTACCCATTGATCAATCTTCCTGCATTCCTCCCTCCCACCACTCTCTCAGCCTCAGCTTCTGGTAACCACCATTCTACTCTCAACTTTTTTGAAATCAACCTTTTCAGATTCCACATATGAGTGAGATCATGCATTGCTTGTCTTTCTGTGCCTGACTATTTCACTTAACTCCAGTTCCACCCATGCTGTCACACCTGCCAGAGTTTCATCCTTTTTCATGACTCAATAGTATTCCACTGTACGCATATAACACATTTGTTTTTTTCATTCATCAGTTGTTTAGACAAGAACTTCTATTTCCTTCTATTTCTTGGCTATGCTGAATAGTGCTGAAATGAACATGGGAATATAGCTATCTCATCAATATACTGATTTCATTTCCTTTGGCTATATAATCAATAATAGGATTGTTGGCTCATATGGTAGATCTATTTTTAGTTTTATGAGGAAGTTCCCTACTATTTTTCATAGTGGCTGTCCTAATTCACATTCCTACCAACAGTATACAACAGTTCCCTCTTCTTTACGTCCTCACTAGCTTTTGTTGTCTTCTTTTTGCTGATAGCCATTTTAACTGGAGTGAGATATTTCATTGTAGTTTTGACAAGTCATTTTTTATTGTGAATCTTAAATCTAACTTCCAATAGAATTATTATCTTGACATACAGTCTCCCAAATCACTAGAATGTTTATACATCAAACAATGCAGATGGGAAGAAAACCTTAACAAATCAGAAAAAATCAAAGTATATAGGTCATAATCACTGATTTAAAAGCAAAAGTTTAATGTAGACATGATGAAGCACAGCCACACACAGCTATGAAATCAAACATGGCAAAAAGGTTTACAAATAATTGATTAAACACTAAAAATCACAAGCCAAAATTTTATAAGATGAACAAACACAACATAAATTTTTGACTCAAAGACTCCCAAATAACACTGCTCGTTGACTACTCAGAAACCCCTTATTCTGAGGAGAACCCCAAATCTGTCAGACAAGCTAGCTCCTCACACCTGAGTAAGGGTCCCCATGGCCAGCACTAGACGTAGACCCTGAAAGTGTAACTCAATAACTGGCAGCATTCCTCTCAGATCGCTACTGAGGCCCACATGACCCCATGACATGTCCAGGCCTAGACCAATGACAGAAAAAGAGCCGAAAGAGTGGCTTCTCTCCTTGCTTTAACAATGAAGAAAGGATATAACCCACCTGACACATGGCCACCTTGTGACCATGCTGTTGGCCTGTCTTAAAAAAAGGGAACAGGACGTTAAGGAAGACAGAGAAGAGAAATGGAAGGAACTAGGGCTCTTGATCATACATTGAAGCACCTACCTACCTCTGGACTTCCAGGAGTAAGACATTAACAGACACCTTTATGTCAGATACCTTGGAGTCGGGATTTATGTTATGGTCCCACGTAGCATAACAGATACAAAAGCTAAAAACATTGACTGACTTTAAAATGCAACTAAATATTAAATAACAATGAGACTAAAACAAACCTCATGAAAGATAATAAAAATAAAAGCAGAAATGCATGACTTAGAAGGCAAGCAACACAGCCCATAATTAAGAAAGAAATTGTATAAATAGTTTCTATCAATCCTGGTCAATGAATTAAGAAATTTGAACCGTGTTTCATTATCAAAAGATACACTAGAATTTAAGATGCATTAATTACAAAGAAATTTATTGTGTAATTGTATCAGAATAAGTTAGAAAATATTCAGGTCATGGATACATATCTTGAAAAAAAAGCAATGAAACATTGAAGTGCTGCAGTCTGGCTGGGCACAAATAACCAAGCTGCCACAAGCCTTGTAGGTTCAAACAGCAACTCTTTATTCCCCAACTCTCAAGGGCACTCTACACACACTTCCCGGGAACACACTCCCTCCACTGACTGGGCTCTGAGCACCAATTCTCTCCTGGAACCCGGAGGGAACTCAAAGGGGAACTCCAAAGTAATGGGCACAGAGGCAGCAGGATCCGCCCTAATCCCTAATCCCGGAGCCACCCTATTCCGGAGCAGGGTCACCTTTCAACCATTCCCTCTGGCAAAATGCCAGGCATCATTCCGACTAAATTGTGGCTCTCAACCTTGCAGATGCTTTAAAATTAAGTAAATAATTTTCTTTAATAAACCCTCTGGAACACTCAGTTCATTCCCACAAAACAATGCAAAGGTATTCAGGTGACAACTGGATAATTATTAGATTAAGTTCTAGAGAACAACCTGAGTTTAAGGAGCCTTAATTTTTATAATGGGCAGTAAGCCCATTTCTTCTACGCCCCTGTAGAAACACTATATTTTTAAGGATGTTTGTAGAGCAAAAGATAGTTGTAAAGCATGAGCAATCAGGGACTGGGCTTGTAGCTCAGTAGTACAGAACTTGCCTTGTACATGGGAGGCACTGGGTTCGATCCTCAGCACCACATAAAAATAAATAAATAAAATAAATATATTGTGTCCATCTACAACTAAGAAATATATTTTTTAAAAGCATAAGCAATCAGAGTCTCTGCTTATAAGATACGCAAAAACCAAAAATCCACAAAAAATTACACCCCCCCCCCAACATTTATGCCTCCTCTATACCAAATGAAACTAAATTGATTGGTAAATAAAAATTGGAAAGTCATAAAGTCATTTCATAACTGACAAAGAACTTAGTATGCGAAGAATTCTTGGATATCAATATCAAAAGCTAGTCAATTGAAAGGAAAACTAGCAAATGCCACAGAGACTGATGCACAGAACAAAAAGTAAAATTTTCCAAATAAAGAATGTTTATGTGCAAAACGTTGTTAGTTTCTCCAGAACTGAAAATGAAAATAAAATCTGTTCCTCAGCAATGAAACTGGCAAAGTTAAATGGGACAGTAGCTGTAAATGTTAGTGACAGTGTGGGGGAATGGGCAGTCTCACTCACCCACTGCTGGGAATGTAAACTTGGGCAGACTTTTTAAAAAATATTTAATTTTATAACAAGAGATTTTAAGATAGTCACACAATATGACCTAATAATTCCACTTGTACTAATAAATTCTGAGGAAATAATCAGAGATAAAAATGAACTTTTATGCTAAAGGAAACTCATTGAAGAAGTTTTATTAGCAAAAGTAAATTGAAATAGCTTTTCTCTCCAAAAGTAAGAGAATGGTTTATTTTTTTTCCTTCAAATTCATGATATGAAATGAAATTCGTAACATGAGAAAAGATAGAATGCTGTCTCTATTGCATGATCTCTATTATTAAATCATATTAAAGCCTGGAAGGAAATAAAGCTAACTTTCAAATATGAACTCTTAGTTTTAGGGTTAATTTTTATTTTATTTTATTCTTTTTTAACTTCATTAAATTTCTAAAAATCTCTACACTTTATAACAAATGTATTCAAAAATAAAAGTAAATGAATACCCACTATTTTTCATTCCTGAGAAAGGAAGAAAGAAAAAAAAAAAAAGATTACCATTCCTAAATTGATGCACTGTGCACAATTCCGCAGAAAGAAATGAAATGAAATAATCAGTTGATCTGTGGATAGGCTGTGTTATTTCTAGTGCCCCAAGGACTTTGGTGCACTCAGTTCACACTCCTGTTCTGGGGGGAAAGGGGAGGGAAAGAAAGCACAGCATGAGAACAGTGTGAAGCATGTTCAAATCCATTGCTCACAGCAGGGAAAAACAATTGCTTCCTCTCCTGTTTCCAGTGACCTAGTGCTGAGGATCACAGTGTTGAAAAAAAGAATCCAAAAACGCTGGCTACAGCTTCCCTCAGCTATTTTCGCTTTAGCAAGTTCCTAGTCAAAGGGACCCTTTGAGAAACCTCAAGGCATTGCATTTCGCTGGTTCTCCTGGGCTAAGAAGTCTTCAAATAGACACGTGTTTATTTTTTGGAACAGTTTCTAATAAGAGTCAAGGACTCTTCTGACTCCCCTGAGCCTAAAGAATGATTGCATTATTAACTTCTAAGGATATTACAGTACCCTCTGAAATAATCCTCTGTGATTTTAGAACCCTATAGATTGGGAGAGCTCTTTTGTATTACACATCCTTTCTTTGCAAACAAAAATGATTTGCATATCCTTCTTTCATGGTGGCTTGTTTATGGCTTCTATCAACTTCAGTTATGGACATTTCCAGCATCGGTGCTGAGAACAAAGATGACAACAGGTGAATTTAAATGTTTGTTTATAAAGATGTTTGAAGGGATTAATTTTTATCTGGCCATTCAAATAGGATTAAAGGGATTAACTTGGATAATCAAGGCACATTTTAAATACATGTGTTGTCTCTAATTAATAGGTTCAGATATGAATATAAGATATGTCAAATTATTATACAATAGCCTGTAATGACATTATTTTTAAATAATGAAAAGGAAACTCATGAGTCATTAGTGAAGAGATGACTTTGGAATAAGGCAAACTCATTCAACAAATATAATGCTGTGCAAGACACATCTCCTATTTATATGTACAGTTAATAACATCTATTATGCAGTCTTCGTCCTAGAAGCCTGTGTTTGTAGAGAGAAATACTTTAAAACAGAAGCTTAATTATATAGTGCTCAAGTTTCTCTGGCAACATCAAAAGGGAGAAAGTCATTCGTGCTTTAATGAACATTTTGAAAGGGAAAAATAAATTCTCAAGTTGAAAACTTTAAAAATTCGAGACAAGGAAAATACAGGAGGAAAAAAAACCCCGCTATATATTACAAAAAAAAAAAAACTGCAAAGGGAAAATGGTTTTCTTATTAATTAAAAAAGAAAGAAAGAAAGAAAAAGGAACTACTGCCTTTTCTTTTCGCCCTGAGGCTTTTGCCCCC
Source organism: Urocitellus parryii (assembly GCF_045843805.1). Lineage (NCBI taxonomy): Eukaryota > Metazoa > Chordata > Mammalia > Rodentia > Sciuridae > Urocitellus > Urocitellus parryii. The sequence continues at coordinate 84,221,016 of NC_135536.1, forward strand.
TGTGAATGACTAAGACACATTACAAATGGAAATTCTTATTTCAAGGGAAAGTGTTCCCTTTCGCTCTCCCTAAACAACACAAATACCATATTTTGAATAAAATTACTGAAGAAACTTAGTGACCCATTCTAAAGACCCAGTAAGAAACAAGAGCTTTTGCAAAATGATTTTAACTTCGTGTTTCCAGCCAAAAAATATCTTCAAATTAGTAATTTGAAATGATGATCAATTGGTACACGCTGATGGTAGGAGATATAAATGTAGGAATGTCCAATTTAACAAAGAACTACACTTTTATCTCCTACCATCAACGTGTACCTATTGATCATCATTTCAAAATACTAATTTTATAAGAAAGAGAAACATTAGGCACCATTAAATACTTCCTATTTAATAAAACAGGTGCAAAGACAGTGGTAGCTCATAAGTGACCGCCACACTCTACTTGCCAGTCTCTGGGTCTCTCAGTGTTTCATTTCTCTAACAAAGAAACTCAGCAAATTTATGGAAGGAGGAATATTTATCTTAAAAACTATTCCATAGAACTTACAAGAAAGTGTTCAAGGCCAGACTTGAGCACATGCAAGAACAATCAAAATAGGTATTTGGTCCCTCTTTTCTCCTGTGTGGCAATCTTCCCCTTTGTTTGTCCCTTGTCTCAATGAGAACCCACCATCTCCATCCACAGGACTCTAATAATGCCCATAACATGAGCCTTTTACACTATGATTAAGGTAAATCAGTTTACCCAGTACTATTAAAAATCAATTCAATTTCCCTTTCCTGAAAAGTGCTATCATAATATGATATTGTGCCTTCAAGATTTTTAGCTTGAAATCTTGAAGGCACAATATTATATCGCAAAGAAATGAATCTTCATTTCATGATCATGCATGCAAGAAAAAACAAGTGACTGCATTTTGCTACTTTAATGTAAAATAATCTTCAACCATTATCAGTATCATGGCTTACTTTGATGCAATTACACTTAGGACAATATTTCCACAAACCACCTGTCAAATCCTGCTCCCAAATCTTCATCAGTCATTTTCTAACTGTTCCTGCAGGATGATAATATCTAAAATAAAAGTAGAACAATATGCCTATTTTCATCCTTTCAACATTTTACCCAATTCTTGTCCCTCTTCAACCTAGGGTGATTTTTGTATTTCCTCTAGCATGATAATATCCCTGCCCTCTCAGGACATGACTTTTGAAGTCATTGATTAAAATGGAATACTAGATGAGATGGAACATAAGTGTCACAGTCTTTGTGGTCTGGATTCCTAGCACCATTTTCAAACATGACACTAAGCTTGAAGACCCCAAATATACCTCAGTTGTTGCAGCAGAAATAAAAAAGAAAACGAGGTCATCATTTAACACTATGGCATTCAATTTTGAGTTTCACGTCTTGGCTCTCATGGTAGCCTTATTTAAAGCCCTTCTCTTTGCCAACACTTCTTTTGAACTCTGAGAGATGCATCCATCATGATATGAGATTGGATCTGTAGCTCGAGGTACTGGAATAATAATCAGAGGTATATATATAAATTGAAAGTCTCTGCATTTCTCCAAACCATCCCCTGTTGTAAGAATGCTAAAATAATGCTAATGCAAGAAAAGATATTCCACTGTCATTTTAGATTTCAGACATTGCACATTTGTACCCATGATTATGTCAAAATATACACACAGGCATCATTTGAGAGAGAATTTATTATAAAAGAAAATATATAAAAAAAACCGAAAGCTAGTCTGACCTTGCTTTATTTATTTTTTTTAAATCAGTGCTTGAACTGAGGTTGAATAAATTTGTCCAGCTTAACATGAAATTGTGTAGTTCTGAAAATAAAAAATGAAATTGGTAAGCCTATTCATGTGGAGTGAATAGAAGAAAACATAAAAGAAACATAAAACATCTTCCTTCCGGCATAAAAAAAATATACAGTTTTTTAAAAATAAAATCAAAAGAAATCCACTTTTAAATAGTATTATATTTTATTAAAAAAACAAAGAATTGAAAGTCACAGAAGTAAAGAGATTCACATTTATTGCTGGTGATATCTACCTAGGGATGGAGTAGGGAGAGGAGAGTATAATCTACCTGGGGTGGGGATATAAGAATGCTGTTAGTTGCAGGGTTTTTTTTTCCTTCCTTTCCTTTTTAAGGTCAGGGGCCTAGACAGACTCATTCAAACATGAATGCAAAAGCCATGATCTAATGAATGTTTTCTTTTCAGGTTTTGTACCCTGGTGAATTTTACTCACTACTTGTACCTAGAAAAATAAAATTGCATACTTTTGAGTGACACAAAATCACTTATCTTAAACCAAATAAATTTAATTGATACAAATTTGCTTCCTGGACCCAGAGGACCAAAGAGACTAAGGCAGTGCTTCTCCTGAGCTTGATCTTCACTTTTGAAATGCAGTACTCTAAGCATTCAGTGTTCCCAGCTTCCTTCCAGAAAAAAAAAAGATAGGCACAAACTTCATTCTCCTTTGATAGTTTGTTACTGTTTAGATGTATTTGTTCGTCTTTATTAGTAGATGCTCTTTGGCTCAGACTGCTGAAGGTATGGCATAAAGCTTTATGGGGTGTGGAAGCTCAGAAATGGTTAAGTTAGTTTACCAAGACCCACTAATTTCAAGAAAGGATTTCTAGTTATTCAATCCATCGCCTTTTACATGGTGAAACATTACGATAAAGACAACATACAACCTCCATGATCCCATTTGTTTCTAAATAGTCCTCTTAGACATATAGCTGAGATTTAAAGGCTCAAAGCCTATAAGCTGAAAGTTCATTAAGCAAAATAGAATTGAAACTAAAGGGGGAATCTCAGTCTAATTTTCTCCACGTCAGGCCCTGGTTAAGCTCAGATGGACTTATTTCTCTTTTACAGAAGAAGAAAGGAAAAAAAAAGAAGAAGAAGAAAAAATCCAACAGGTAAAACAGATCAGATTGCAGGTTCCAAGTTTCAGCCTAGAGGGAATTTTTAGCCATAAATTATAAATTCTAAAAAATAAGAGTTTATAAGGGAAACAGTGACAGAACCTTAATTATGGCATAGCAAAGGGTAATGCTGTAATAAGAAGGAACTACCCCTGAGATGAAATGCTTAATCTTTGAGTGACATGTGGCCTAATAACTCAAAAGGAGAGTGGTGAGAGGACTCAGTTGTCACAGTAGCAGGCCGTTGTGTGCCCTTTATGCAATTCACTGTCACTTTCAACTTCTTCTTTTCGGACTAAACCTCACTTCACTTTGGTCCAAATAGAAAACCAAAGTATCAGTCCATTTTATATCACTATAATGCAATACCTAAGGCAGGTAACTTCATTTTTTAAGAGGTGATTAATTTTAGTTTACAGTTTGGGAAGTTCAAGGTCATGCCAATGGCATTGGCTCTGCTCTAGTAAGGACCCTCTCAGATGCATGGGATCATGGCAGCAGGCAATGACAGGAGCTGACATGATAGTGAGAAAGCTGGTACCTCACAAAACAGGAAGCTAAAGAGAGACTCAGGTCCCAGGATCCCTTTCAAGGGAAGCTCCCAGTTTACCTACAGACTTCTCCTAGGCCTCAGCTCTTAAAGGTCCACCACCTCCACAATGCCACACTGAGAACCAATCCTCTTACACAAGAACCTTTGGGAACAAAGCAAGTCTAAACCATTGCAGTTGCAAAGAACTAATTTTCAAGAAGTTGCTTTGCAGCAAAAGCTGTTTTGTATTATGTGTATCAAAGAATGAGAGGCACTGGAAAGGACCAAGAGGGGGCCATCTGGTCCAATCTCATGTCCACAGCAAATAAAGCCTAAATCACCTATGACAGAGGGGCAAGGTGGCCCAATGTTAACTTTTTTCAACTGAAGGAGAGTCCACATTCCCCTTTAATAGTGCTGTGCGAGCCTGATAGTCAAGAAGTTTGTTATATGAAACCTAATTTTGCCCCTGACTTAGCCTCACACTATACTCTGTAATTATGAATTACTCTCAGTAAACATACTTTACAGAAATATATAATGTTCATCCTTAGCTGTATTTATCAAATAATTTCAATATCCTTAATGTTCAGTATTACAGAGAAAAACCAATTTCCTATTCTTTTTGTGGTAGTTTGGTTTTGTTTTCTCACAGACTCTTCTTGGCATTTCCACATTTATATTACCATTTTAATTTGTCATTGCAACCCAAACATTCGACACCTGCCTATCCCATAGTAGGTATCTAGTAACTGTGAGCAAAAGAATGAAAGTTACAGGCTGCACAGTAGATGCTCAGATATACATTAAACAATGAACTAACTAAACAACAACAAGGAAAAGTCTTTTTGCATTTCAAATAGTAATTTTTCCAGCTTGGGTTTCCTTGATTTAAATCTTATCTAAAATACAATTAATTCACTGTCTTTCTTGGTTTAAATATTATACTGATATATGCAAACCATGCATCTGTCTGGCAAGCAGTATTATGACACAGAGAAATCACATTTTATACCCAACAAAACAATATTTGCAGAAAGCATATAAAACATCAGGGGTCACTGCCATATTCTTAGGAAAGCAAAACTGAACAGGAGCCAAGCAGTGCATTCGTAGATGGGTATGGTTTGCATCCTGCTCACGTGTAAATTGTGGTCCTGGGACTCTGAATATTTGCAGCAATCTGCCAGGACTCCAAAGTCACAGCTGGGGTGTTTCTCTTTAGCTCCAGACAGCTTTTGGTATCAAAAAACTGACTTAAGAACCCTCCCCACAATGCCCACCAGGTGTGGCATGGCCCCAAATCCCAGCACTCCAGAGTCTGGAGCAGAAGGATGTCAAGTTTGAGGACCGCCTCAGACTCTCAGCAATTGAGTGAGAACCTGTTTCAAAACAAAAAATAAAAATAAAAAAAAGGGCTGGGGATGTAGCTCAAGGGTAGAGGGCCCCTGGGATCAGTCACCAGTACCATAAAGGAAAGAAAAGAAACCCCCAAAAGATAAGTCATCATTTACCATGCTTCAAATTCATCTTAGAAAAGGAAATGATAAGCGAAGCAGGAAACAGGGCCAGCACAGGCAGCATGCTGAAGGAAATTTTGCCCCTGGTGATTATTTCCCCATTTCTACCCCATAAATAAAATAGAACCTAAACTCGTGGTGTCTTGGAAAAATAAACCTTCTGTCTGAGCCCACAGTGAACTTTCTAACCACACACCAGGACTAACCAACTCTCTCAGACCTTCTGCAGTAAAAAGCCTGCCAGTCCTCTCCGCAGGGGCACTTGCTCTCAGGGCAGCATTTGATGAGGTTGCCTGCGGCCTATCACCTATGGCTCCAACAGAAAAGAAAGATGCCACGTCCCTTTCCCGTTTAAACCTCAGACACTGAGTAATTGTGAAGGAAAAGCACCAAGAGGGTGATCCTCAGCTAGCTCCCGGATGACTGCATGTGAGGATGTGGCATTTTGCCTGATGTTACAGTGAGGAGCATTTGTTTCTATGTTCATGTCTCTCATATAGGATTTTACTTGGATATACTTTAATGTGATATCTTTTAAATTTCCATTTGCATACTCTTTTGGAAACAGTAAAAGAAAGGGTAGTTTATTTTTCAAATCCGAGCCAAGCACTGACACTTGGAAGGAAGGAAAGAAGAAAGGAAGGGAGAGAGGGACAGAAGGATGGAAGAGGCAGGAAAGAAAAAGGGAGGGAGGAAGGAAATAGGGAAGATTCTAATTTTGTTTTTAGTTTTCATACTTAGAGAAACCCTATGTAGCATTCTCCTCATTCTTTAGCATGGTAAAATGTTTCTGACTGCAACAAATAAACAAGTACTTAAAATGTTCAAATACAGGTAAATGAAAAATCAGAATTTCCATAATTTATTGTAAGCCAGGATAAAAGATGCTCATCTATTACTAAGGTGATTCTTCAGGTTAGATGTAGAGATAGAGAAAGACACAGAAATATAAATATATGCTTGCATATCCATCTGTATTTATATATGAAACATCTTCAGCAGGTGTATATCAAACAAGGCTTGCATCCAAAATCCTGCATTCATCACTGGTCATGAAAATTCCAGAATTTGTGGAGCATTTTTTATATGCTTTGTACATTAAATTTAAGACTGTATGTGACAGACTTACTGTGCTATAATACCTGACATTCTGAGGTAGAGTATCAAATAGCTCCATTTTGGCATAATATGCATCAGCATTGTATCCATGCATAAGAATAGGGAATTTGTGACAAAGAATTTCAGTGATCATTATAGTTTTTCTTTTTTTTACATGAATGTTAATAATCCTATGGGGGAAATAGCTACATTCACAAATATTACTATCAGGGACAATTATATATTTAATTGAAAGCATATATAATGCTAAGAAGCATTCTTTGGAACAAAAAAGAAGAGTTAACCACACTGCCTGATTCTAGCAATGCTAAAATCCTCAAGATCAAACATGAAATCTGAGTTGGATGTTGATAATATCATGTTCAGAAGCTTGAACTTGGATGACATTTTGTAGCCCAGCCACCTGCCACTCATGCTTCCCAACACACTTGTTCAAACTTGCTTAAAAGAAAGTTATCTGCTTTAATCCTCAAAACAAAATGTGTGCCATAGGCATTAAACCTGTAAACTTTGTTTAACCTTTGCATTAAAAACCAGCAACCTTGCTCTAATTCTGGTAGCTGACCTAGGCAAAGAATTCAATGTCCATTTGATGCACACATACTTTTATGTTCCATGGCTGGTGCTTGTTCACTGTTGGTAAATGCCAAACGCATCTGGGAGAAGAGTTTTGAAAACAATCCGACAGCCTGAAAAGTTCCAACAATAAAACAGAACTCTTTACATTGCAAAGCCAAACAAATAACTCGGGCAAGTATAATTGAATAAATCCCGGGCTTCAGTACAGATGGCTGTTTTTACTGTCTGTCTATGCTGGGATCTGCTGAAGGTTCTTTAGTTCCAGTGTGTGTGTGTATGTATGTGTATGTGTGTGTGTGTATGTGTATGTGTGTGTGTAGGGCTTTTTTATATGAGATTTGGCATATTGCATGTGGCAGGCTGTTGAAAAATGAATAAAGACAGGAGAAAAAAGGCAATGCACATCCCACTGGTAATGAAGGAAAGCTGGGTTGCCGACTGCCCATGTGCCAGTTCTCCAGGTTTGCCCAAGGGCTCCCAAGATCATTTCTTTGTCCCCAGATTTTCATGTTGAATTATCACTCACAATCTCTACATGAACATGCCTCTTATTTTATTTAAGACACACTGGGCACTTGTATTTGACTTCCTGCTAGGCAATACAATATTTAGTGTTTGCTGCATACACAAATGGCAACAGATGAAAAATGGCCATATAAGCATAATTTCAATTTTTTTTATGTTTTTGCAAAGAGATATCTTTGCTCCAAGCTTTCAAAAGGCAGACATCAAGTAAAAGCATTTGTTCTGTGCTGTTTTTGCCTGAGAAACTCTGACCACAGAAGTCTACAAGGATTCATCAGGAGCTTTAGGCTATGGCCTCATGGCTTTGGCCTGAGGCAAAGCTGGGGGCTAAGCACTTTTCATGTGGGGGGTAAAGAATAAAGCAGGAACTCATCATGCCTGGACTCTTACAGTTGTTTTAACTGGTACCCAGAAGCCTCTCCCTCTAAGACAAGGCTTGACTGTTCTCTGGCTGCTGTTAAAACAGGAATGAACTGGATCATAACTTATTTGTGACCTACTTAGGAAAAATTCAGACTGGTCTACAATGGTCAAAAGGAATATGATAGGTTGACTAGAAGAAAAATGCTTTCTTTCAATATAATGGCTAAAGGAATATAGGTTGAGATGAGCAAAAGTAATTTTTCTTAATAACTGAACATCATACTTGGCTCAGATGATCACCTCTTTTATGTGCTCTTTTTATATTTGACTATTTTAAGTGTTTGCTTATGAGGCAAGGTTTTATGTAATATAATAATTACTTTTAGACCCATATCTCAATGTATGAATAATAAAGTCCCGTCTCTTTTTATTTCTTCAGTTCTAACAAGAAGTGTTTTTTTTTTTTTTTTTTTTAAATGTCTGCTTGCTGGGTTGCTTATTTGTTAAGTGCTTCTGAATTCATCTCTGACCTGAAGGATGCTCTTTTCAGAATCCAGGCCAGTCAATAATTAATGATGTTTTTAACTTTGGGTCTCCAATTGCAACATTTTTTTATTTTACTTTTTAGGGTCCAGTTAGGCTCAAGTCACCCGAACAATAGAGAAAACTCCTGAAAGATTTCTAGGAAATGCTCTGTCTGATGCAAGTGTTAAGAAGATTCCTGAATGTTTTTGTCTTTTTGTCTTTCTGCTCCCTCTGACTTTCCTTGCCCCATCTCTCCTGAGACCATGGTAGTTTTAATAAAAATGGTGTGGGGGAATGGAAGCATTTAGCACAATAACCCCTCCCACATGATATTTTCAATGAAATTATGTGCTGCATTTCAAAGGTCATTTTTTTTGGGGGGGGACAAAGTCTTAGAAAGCAGTTGATGAGAAACACCTAATGCCACTGCAAATCCCTTCAAATTAATGGAAAATTAGTGGCAAGTGAAATTAATGGTGAAGATGAGCTAGGGTAGCCCCATCTCAATCTGAAAACACATGGGGCATCCCATAAAACTTTAGGGTCTAAATGTTTTTTTTTTCTAGTAAGGAAAGTTCAGGTATTCAGTGCAAGAATATCAGGTGCTACTAGATTTGTGGAAATTAACTATGCAAACTTTATACAGTCCTCTAAAACAATCAACTCCAACAAGAGGGATATATACATAAAATCAAAAAGGTTGAAGTCACAGATATAATTATGGCCAATACAGCTATACCAAGGAGTTGCTCTGCTTTGAATGCTACTAATATAGAGCAATTAACATGGGTAATCATGGAATTTTCGACTTACAGCACTGAATACTGCAATAGGTTTAGCTAACTTTCAGAGTCTGCATATACTGTGCTCAAATACAACTAGGTCATGTTACCATAACCAATGTACATGTCAAAAATAATACACTGAGTATGCCAGTCATGGAATGGGCAAAGTTATTTGTATGTCTCACAAAAAATGATTATTGACTACTCTTATGGGAAATTTCCTCTTTGTAATTCAAACATTGATATATCACTGTAAAGTGGGGTGTGAAGTGGGGTATATAGTGGGGTTGGACTGAAAGAAAGACTGGATTTAGGAACTTCCATTGGTCCCATGTAATTTTCCCAAAACATAATTATAAAAACTTCCATAAATACAGACAAGTTGAAAGAACTGTATAGTGTTCATGCATAAGTTTATCACCAATAATCCACAATAAACATTTTCTATTTGTGATGTGATAAATATCAATCTATTAAGCTATCCCTCTATCATATATTTTGATGTAACTTTAAAGATAGTTGCAAACATTAGAGCATGTGACCCCTAAGCATTTCAGCATGCTTATTAGGAACAAGAGTTTGTATATATTTAAATGTCTTCTCTTTTTCTAGGTAAAACTCACACACTGAGTTGCACATATCTGAGATGTGCCATTCTATGAGTTTTGAAAATTCATATGCCCAAATCAACCAAACTCCATAAAGATATAGCAAAATAACATTTTTATGGAAAGTCCCCCATGTTCTTACCTAGTCAATCTCCACAGCCAATACTTACAGAGGCTACCACTCTGCCCATTGTTTCATTATGATCTGATTTATTTGCTCTAAAAATTCATATAAATGAATTATATCACATGTACTCTTAATTTTTCAACATTATATTGTATGAGGAAACTTTATCTACATTGGTACTCGTATCGGGTGTTTGCCATGTTTATTGCTGAGTAGCAGTCCCTTATTGAACATACCACTTTATTTTTTTTTATTGTTGGTTGTTCAAAACATTACATAGTTCTTGATATATCATATTTCACATTTTGATTCAAGCGGGTTATGAACTCCCATTTTACCCCGTATACAGCTTGCAGAATCACATCAGTTACACTTCATTGCTTTACATATTGATAAACTCATGTCTGTTGTATTCTGCTGCCTTTCCTATCCTCTACTATCCCCCCTCCCCTCCCCTCCCCTCCCCTCTTCTCTCTCTACCCCCACTCCTGTAATTCATTCCTCCCCCTTGTACTGTTTTTCCCTTTCCCCTCACTTCCTCTTGTATGTAATTTTGTATAACCCTGAGGGTCTCCTTCCTTTTCCATGCAATTTCCCTTCTCTCTCCCTTTCCCTCCCACCTCTCATCCTTGTTTAATGTTGGTCTTCTTCTCGTGCTCTTCTTCCCTAGTCTGTTCTTAGTTACTCTCCTTATATCAAAGAAGACATTTGGCATTTGTTTTTTAGGGCTTGGCTAGCTTCCCTTAGCATAATCTGCTCTAATGCCATCCATTTCCCACCAAATTCTATGATTTTGTCATTTTTTAATGCAGAGTAATACTCCATTGTGTATAAATGCCACATTTTTTTTATCCATTCGTCTATTGAAGGGCATCTAGGTTGGTTCCACAGTCTTGCTATTGTGAATTGTGCTGCTATGAACGTCGATGTAGCAGTGTCCCTGTAGCATGCTCTTTTTAGGGCTTTAGGGAATAGACCGAGAAGGGGAATAGCTGGGTCAAATGGTGGTTCCATTCCCAGCTTTCCAAGAAATTTCCATACCGCTTTCCAAATTGGCTGCACCAATTTGCAGTCCCACCAACAATGTACAAGTGTACCCTTTTCCCCACAACCTCGCAAGCACTTATTGTTGTTTGACTTCATAATGGCTGCCTTTCTTACTGGAGTGAGATGGTATCTTAGGGTGATTTTGATTTGCATTTCTCTGACTGCTAGAGATGGTGAGCATTTTTTCATGTACTTATTGATTGATTGGAACATACCACTTTATTTTCCCATCCTTTTGTTGATGAATACGAGACCATTGCTAGATGTTTGCTATTATGAATAAAGTGATAATCAACAATGTTGTGCATGAGGTTTGCTGATATAGGCTTTCATTACTCCTGGATTTATATCTCAGAGTAGTTTCTGGATCATAGGTTAGGTATATGTTTAGTTTAAATTGCTGATAATTTTCCCAAGTGTTTGTCCCAATTTCAACTCCTACCAAAATAGTATATAATGAAACCTCTAATTCTTCCTTTTCATTTTCAACCATTCTAGAGGGGATATAATGGATTTCATGGTGATTTTCATTTGCAATTCTCTGATGACTAATGATATTGAGCAATTTTTCATGTGCATATTAGTCTTTCATATATCTCTCTTAGGAAGAGTTTTGCTTTTTTCATCTGGGTTGTTTGCATTTTTATTGTTGAGTAGTAGGAGTTCTGTATTTATTTTGGATGGAAAGTCTGACTTTTGACAAGCAGAGGTTTTTAATTTTAATGAAACCTATTTTGTTTATGAACATTGCTTTTTGTGCTTGAAGGTAATTGCCAATCAGAAAAAAATCATTTCATGTGTTCTTTTATTATTTGACCTTTTATATCTACGTAAATTATCTACTTCAAATAATTGCTTATGATGAGAGATAAGCCAGAAATTTCTTTCTCTTTCTTTCTGTTCATTTGTTGAAAAGGTCATCATTTTCCCACATATTGTTTTAGACCCTTTGTTAAAAATCAGACAACCAACTGAACATGTACATGTACATTTTTTTCCTTGAATTTGGATCTTATTCCATTGATGCTTATGTTTATCCTTTCACTAATATCACAGTGTGCTGATCACTGTCATTTAATATTTGTGATGTGATGTGGACTAAAATAGGATAAATCTTCTAATTTGGCCCTTTTAAAATCATAAGTCTTTGAATTCAATTTCCACAAATTTTAGAAAAAGTTTTCCAATTTCTAAGAAAATTTTGACATTATTTTGTACCATGATCAATTTAGAAAGAATCAATATTTTAACAATATCAAGTCTTCTAGTCCATGAATATAGTATGTCTCTACACATACATATGTCTTCTATTATTTCTCCCTAAAATAATACATTGTTTTCAATAAAGAGTATTTGCACGTTTTCTTAAATTATTTTAAAGTATTTTATGTTTTGTTTATACTGTAATCATGGAATATTTTTTCCATTTTATCTTACAATTACTCCTATTTTTAAAAAATATTAATGATATTTGTATATTGACCTTGCATTTTATAATTTGTCTATTCACTTATTGTTCTAGTGGTATTTTTGTAGACTCCTTAGATTTTTCTGAGATAATTAGCACATCTGTAAATACACATATTTTTTACTTTTTCTTTTCAAATAATTATGTCCCTCATTTTTTTTTTCTTGCCATCTTTCACTGGTTAAGACTTCAGTACAGTGAGGAACAGCAATATTGAAAGTGGGAATATCTTTATTTTGTTCTTGGTGTAAGCTATTTGGTGTAATAGTCTATAAATATCAACTAGGTCAAGGTGACTGCTAGTTTTCATATCTTCCAAATATTTACTGATTTTTGGCTAATTGTCCTATCCATTATTGAGAGAGGAGCATTAATATATCTAACAATTATTGTGGAATTGTCTGTTTCCCTTTAGTTCTGTAATTTTTTATTAATTGTATTTAAACTCTCATTAAATAGATACAGAAGTAATTATTATATCTTCCTACAAATCGACCTTTTAAAAAATATAAGTGATATGATAGATTTTGATGTGTCAATTTGATCGGGCTGAACTTCAGTCATAAGATTGCCTTCCCAATAGAATTCCAGTTAAGGAGAACATCAGGGATATGTTTTGGTTAGAGATGGAGAAGAAAAGGGAGGCAGTAAATAGACACTTTATAGCATATACATGCTTTCTCACGTTTATTCAATCAAACACTAGTGTGGATACTTCCAATGGTGTTAAAGTTCCTATTTTTTTAAGTTAATCAAAATGGAATATCCTGGGTGAGTCTCACTTAATCAGATAAAAGTTCTTTAAAAGAAAGCTTAAATCTTCCCTAAGGAAGAGATTTCAAATAGGCATTGGGTCTGAAATTGTTCATTCTTTCTCTGGATCTTTCCTTCTACACTAGCTGTAAACAACGAGCCACGCTGGGAGGGTTTGAGCTTCCCTGTGGTTTTCCCTTCTTGACTGTCTTCTCTATAGATTTTGCATTTGATTAACCCAGCCCCAAATGGAAAAATCAATTCTTTATAAAAAAAAAATAAGCGTCAATATAAATGTATAAATATAGAAACACACACAATAAAAGCAATAATTTTTCTCTTGAATTCTATTTTACCTTTTATAAATATGTGTCATTACATTAAAAGTTAATCTCACTGGGCACATTGGCACTGTAATACCAGGGGCTCGGGATGCTGAGGCACTAGGCTCACAAGTTCAAAGCCAGTCTCAGCAAAATTGAGGCACTAAGTAACTCAGTGAGACCCTGTCTCTAAATAAAATACAAAATAGGGCTGGGGATGTGGCTCAGTGGTCAAGTGCCCCTGAGTTCAATCCCTGGTACCATCCCCCCACACACACAAAAAAGTTAATCTCTAATAGATAACATAAATCTTGCTTTTCATTTAAAGCACTTCATCCATTGTTATTTAATATGGTCATTTTACCAATTATATTTGCATATATCATTTTACTCATTGTTTTAATTTGTTCCATGTTTTTACTGTGCCTCTGTTTATCCTTTCTCCATTTTTGAGTTTTGTTCATCCATCACAAGCATATTTTTCTTTATGTTCCTGAGCATGCATGTAAGAACTACTTCAAAATCTTGTTAACTAATTATAACACTCAGGTAATTTGCATAGTTTCCATTATTTGTTTGTTTACTTGAATATAGGTCATATTTTCCCACTTTCTAAATATATGGCTGTTTGGGGTTTTATATGTTATCTTGCAGAGATTCTGGATTCTGTTATATCTCACTAAAGACTGTCAAATATTAGACTTGTTTTAAAGGGCAGTTAATTTTTTTGTACTCAAAGTTGAATTTCTGTTTTCCTATAGTGGGCAGCAACTGATATCTCTCATCAATTATTGTAGCCTTAGTTAGGCTCTAGTCCTGTCTGTGCATAGTTTACAGCACCAGTTAGAATTTGGGGGAAATTTATGCAGAATTTAGTGCTCCATATCTTTAGTTTCTTCATTTCCAAAACGACATAGATCATGTTCAAGCTACTATGGTAAACTAGACCCTCTCTTCTGATCAAGCTTATAAAACTACAGGTTTCTGAGTTTAAGTGAGTATTTTTTTCCTGATTGGACTATTTATCATATAATATATAATATGTATATATGGTAAGTGAGAAATATAGAAAATCCTTCTTCCAGATTTCCATTCCCCTTCAGTTACTCCTGCCTTTGGTTGCTCTCTGTTTCACTTAAGTAGTTGTTTTTGTATCTTTTTCAGAGTTTATTCTCTGCAGGATGGTTGATCTGATAGGAATTATTCTGTCATTACTAAAACCAGAATCTCTATATATAACATCCCTGAATTTTAATAAGCAAACACCAAAATATCTTCAATCTATTGAACAGAGAGAATTATGCATTTTCCGCTATTCTTATCAATAGTAATGTGATTGAGTATAACTATTCTAAAGTATTAATTACCAATAAAGATTTCATGACAAATTTTAACTCTGTCAAATACTTTCTGACTCTTCTCTAAGGTTCAGTCTTGTTAAGTATTTAACCAAGTACTAAAATCCCTGAGAAATTCTAAGCATTTTTCAAACACTCAGCTATGTCAGCTAATCTTCATTGGCCCTCCAGGCGATTCTCCATTCTTCTCCGCTCTGTGGTGTGCATAAAGTTATACATAAACTGGGACCTTTTGTCTTTGAACTTTCAGCTGGATTTAGTCAATGAGAGGCAGAAATAGTAAGTCAGATGGTGAGAACCTAGAGGTTGTAGGATTTCATTCTTCAGCTACTTTTCTGCTATTCTGCAGTTTTGCAGTGGTGTGTTTCTCATAAAAACCATGATTGTTTACTATTAGTCATTTTTCATAATCATAACTACTGTCATTCATTCTGGGTGACTGACAATCATCCAGTCCTTGCTCCTCCCCTCCAAGTGGTGATAACCATTCAGTGCTATTGTTAAACCAGCGTACTTCATCATTTCTTCTCAATTGTCCTTGGCCTTAGTAAATAGTCATGTCTTTAAATGTTCAATATTGCTCTTCTTCAACCATTATATCTAAGTGTGCCTTAAGAGATGCATAAACTTGACTGGTTCCATTTTATCCTTCAGTCTCCTCTTACATATCATTTCCTTAGAGGTAATCACTCTCATGAAGTAGCTTCAAACCCACTCTGCTCTACCACATTGCCATATTTGTCTATCTCAGCATTTTGTTCAAATTCCTTCATGACTCATCAGAAATTCTTATTATTTATTTTTTTACTTGATGATTTTCAGTCCAGTGATCTAGACACAAAATTTAATGAGGGCTTGGATGATGCCTATTTCATTAATTACTCTAACCAATACACAGCAGACTGCTTATAAGTCAGTCAAAATTTATTTATTTATTGCAAAGTATTATGGTACCTCCATAAATAAAGTCATCACTCCAACAATGAACAAGGTAGAAAAATGTATGGCAATTATCTTATTTCAAAGTAAAAAACATTTATATATACACACACACACACACACAAACACATACACACACACACACACACATATATGATCCTTTCAAAAATTTTTAGATTATAAAAAACTAATTCTGTAAACTAAAATTGAAAATGTATGACTTTTGGGGGAAAAAATCAAGCAAATAAATAACTTCTAAAAATAAAGGTAGGTTTTTAAAATCTAACATATACTCACAATTGATTTTTTTTTCTACTTTGCAATTTATTTTTCTCTGCTTAGAATGAGTAATTCTTTCCCATGTGATTCTGAGTGTTTAGAAAAATGCTTAGAATTCCTTAGGGAATTTAGGAGGAGACTAAGATGCCTTTTGAAGCTGCCCGTATGCCCTCAAAAAGAAATTGAGACTGCACTTCTAATCTTGGGCCTTTGAAGAGAAACTGCCCTCCCTAAGACCTCCCCTCTGGACTTTAATCATTTCCTAGTTGATCTTTTTACCTCTAGTTTTTTTGTTTTCAAATTTTATTAATTATGTATTCCACTGCTTAATTTCCTTAAAATATAATATTTTAGCAATATTTTTCAGTGAGGGAAATCTGTAATTGTTTTTACTGTCTCTCAGATCAAAGATGATCTTCCAAAATACTCAGCAGATATTTGTCTTCCACCAACTTGTAAAACCTCTTTTTTGCAGGCTGGGGTTGGGGCTTGGTGGTACAGCGCTTGACTAGCACGTGTGAGGCCCTGGGTTCAATTGTCAGCACCACATATAAATAAATAAATTAAATAAAGGTCCATCGACAACTAAAAAAGTATTTAAATATTTTTTTTAAAAAAAAATACTGTTCTTCACTATGCGATCACATGCAAGGTCAAAGAAGCAGTCATCCAGCCATGTTATGTACACTTCGCACATTGCAGCCACTGCCATGTTTAACCCAGCATTCCATCACCCCTTACTCTACACACCCTTGCCAGAATGACCAATTCCTTCCAGATCATGGCTCTCATCACTTACAAAACTTTTTTTTTAAATTATCCCAATCTACAGTGATCCTTAACTAGTTCAATTTTCTGTAGGAATTATCAGTAAATTTGTACACTCTAACACATGCAAGACACCTAAGCTGGGCCCTGCATGTCACAAGAAGTAGAAAATCTAGTGTCCAAACTCCAGGAACTTTATGTGTATCTAATAAGATGAATAATGATACAGATACAAATAATGGCCTCATGGGTTATTATCCAAATATGAAATTATATGAAATCTGTCTTAAAATTCATTCTAAGTATTTTCATATTGTCTTTCTTTCCAAGTTAATGAATTCTCAAATGATTAGAAATCACCTCTTTTTTGAGATAAAAAGGTTGGTTGACTTAAATAATGATTAATAATTCCCGAATGTTTACTATTTGATGGACACCTTTCTTAATAGTATGAATACATTAACTCACCTACTCTTCAGAGCAACCCTGTGAAGCAGGTCACTCTTACCACTGGATAGATAGTAGTAACATCGAGGCAAAATGAGATTCAGTGACTTGCCCAGGGTCTCACAGCTGATTACCTGGACCTGAGTGTTCTGCCTCCAGTCTATAATCTTTTTGTGATGCTTTACTATTATGTAGACTCTTTGTCTATGGCATTTGTGGTATTGAAACTTACTGCTACAATAAGGAAGGCTTTATTCTGAAATCAGGAAATCTGCCTAGGGACAATAAGGAGGCTGTTGAACCCTTAAAGAAGTAGAGCTAGACTTGAAGTTAGCAGTTTTCCAACCCCAATCAGGTATCCTAGGCTTCAGCAATGACATAGTTATCACACTCCTTGTCACTGATTTGTCTTTATTTTGCAGGGTGTGCCAATATCTTACCTACTGTGTTGCAGAGGCCAGGTACTTTAAAAAGATAAGAGGTTGAGTTAGCTCACAGTTTGGGAAGCTGAATGTCCACAATTGGGCAGCCCCATCTGCTGACCTCTGGTGAGTCCTCACAGCAGATAGCATCACAAGGCAGGAGAAACCACATGGTGAAACAAGAGGGCAGAGACCAGGGAGGGACCAGTCTGGTCTCAGTAAAACCACCACCTTCATGGGACTCACTGAGGTGCCACAACAACACCTTCCTTCTGAAGGTGATGCTCCCCGTGACCCAATCACCTCTCACTAGTTTCCACCTTTTGAGAGTGCCACCTCATCTCAACAATGCCACACTGGGAACAAAACGTCCACCACATGAACCCTGGGAGACACACTAAACCATACCCAAACCATTTTGCTCACTTTATAAAACCTTCCCCTGAAGAAAAAGCCTAGTGAGGTAACTCGTTAGAAGACCAGTCCATCAAACATAGACCATTCACCCTTTCTTCTTCATTAAGTAAACTGATTTCATTCAAGAAAACAATGTGCCCACTTAAAAAATAATAAGTTTTCTCAGGTTTTCTGGAAACAATGGATAGCTATGAAGCATATATTCAATCAAAGAGATAAAGGAAAAGTATATTCCATACATATGGTGGGTAGCTTTTTTAAAAATTGCCTTCTTTACCAAAAAAAAAGAAGTTTTGTTTATTCAGAAAATTTTCTTCATTGTCCTCTTTCTACCTTTCTTAATGCAAACATACTGACCTACATACAACAGCTGTTCCTACAATTATGGTTCCAAATATCATACACTCAGGTCAGTGGAAACAAGAAAAACAAAACTGATTCCTTGAGTTCCCCAGTTTCCCTTTAAGGTGAGAAAAATTAGCCTCTTATTTGGCTAAGCCATTGTATTGAGGTTTCTGTTTACATGCAGCTAAATGCAATCCTAAATAACAAAACATTTTCTGAGCCTGATTCATAGGAACAATTTCACTTAATCAGTATTTGGGAACTAATACAGAAAAAAAAAAAAACTAAAAACTTTCACTTGACTATTTTTTCAATGTTTTGTTTCCACTATTTTCAGCATAAAATAAAATGTAAGATAATTAATTGGAGACTCTTACCTTATCTGGGCCCAGTAGTTTTGAAGTTCAATACACTTTTACTTTAGGACTGAAAGTTCCTATTAGTAATAGGGTGATTCATCTTTCCTTAATCAATGAACAATTAATCTTCATTAGTAAACTTAGGTCAGTTTAAATGTGTAATAAGATGCTGGATCTTAGTGAGGAAGCCTCAAACACAATGGAAGTCATTAAAATTACATTACATCTGGCATTCTTGATGAGGCCAAGCTGGCACCAATTCCACAGTAATCATAAGCACAGAGACCTATGCCTAAGTCATTCAGAGACGGTGAACAAATGTGTTAATTTAGGGATCATCACCTGCTCCCAAGGCAAAAGTACACACTGCCTGCAACTCTAAAGGCCTGGAGGTGGTTCCCTTAGTGACCCTTGAACGTGTCACATTTCTGCCTCACTCACCTTTGTTCATACCTCAGGGCCCACTCAGTTCTGATCCCATGGACTTTGAGGTTCCTTGCTCAAGATTTCCAGCCCACAGAGATGGTCCTAGTGGTACTTATGTTTTATCTCTTTCCGGGCTTCATTACATCATTATTAGCGTTATTATCACTGTTCCTTTATATGAATACTTTGTGGGTATGAGGCTTTCTCGTAGGAAATTTATATCCATCTTTTCAGCTATAAAATTGACAATCTTATTTTCACTTCTCAGATATGAAAACTAAGGCTCTGGATAAAAAACTTGCCCAAAGCCATAGAGTGAGAGGCAAAATTGGGTCACTCTGACTCCAAAAGGACTCCACTATACCTCATTGCCTTTCACTCAATTATAAATTACATTCTGTCCTTTGTTGTGTTTGCCTCTTGCCAGCACACCATGCTGTCAGTTCCCGGGGGCAGTGATCCTGTCTTAGATTAACAGATATCCTTAGGCTCCACCACGTGCTAGACACAGTAAAGTCTGGTAAACCTTTGATGAATGCAGTGGGTTTGACCCTAGTCCAGTCCTACTAACTCTTGGTGTCTTATATCAGCTTATACGATACAAGAATAATCTGTAAGCCCAGAAGTGATTTTTAAGATTGCATAGTTGGATTTGGCAGATAGTAAGCTCTTATGGGCCATTTATCCCTCTAATCACAGGCTTACATAGAAGAGAAGCCAGGGTAGGGCCTTGAAAACACCAAGTTGACTCATCAGCTATATGTCTCTATCAGCCTTTTGAAACAGACAAGCCTTTTTTTTGTTGTTTTTAAGACTTCAATTTAATTTGAATTCCTTCTCCCATTGAGATAACATCTTCAATTGATTTAATCCTTTCTTGTACATTCCTTGCATCTTGAGAGGTAGTAATGGTTTTCATTTTACATTCTGGTCTTAAAGCATGATGAACAGCAAGTGTCAGTTTTACTTCCCCTGACCAGTGCCCGCAGCAGTGGGGTGGGGAGGTCAGGGAGCTGCCTGAACCTCAACTTCACTCTCCAGGCCTCACCCTTTATCCTGTTGGTTTGAGCCATATTTTTACTCTGAGACCAGACAATATGTAAGAGGTTTGAAATTATTTCACCTATAACAGACTGTGCTTTATTAAAAACATTTATGAAATATCGAGCATCTTTTTAACCTGCAATTCAACAACTTTGTCCTTTATATCTCTGTTTTGTTTATTATGAAAAATAGTTGGAACACCAAGTTGGTTCTCTAATTTTCCTTTCTCATTATGGTTATTATTAAAGACTCTAAGGCCAAAAATAATAAGCCAAGAAACACGATTTCTTATTTTTAACATGAATATACCCAACATTGTATTCCATAGAGTAATGCAAGTTTCATGATTAGATGTTAGTCAATGAGCCATATAAAAATCAGAATGTCATGAAGTTCTTGAAGGACTAGTCTTCTCAGGGGAGATGCATATCAGAGATCAGGCCATGAAGAGTTAATGTCTGTAAATTACCCTTCAAATTTGATTTCCATTGTACCTAATATAGTTACTTAATTTCAGCTTGTTGTGAACTTTTCCCATCTGAGTCTACTTCCAAGGGCAAATGTTTCCATGGGGTAATTGTAGGATATGTTCCTCCAGGCAGTCATTATGCCAGAAGAAAAGTTTTTTTTTTCTTTTCATAAAAATAAACTGACCACTTCCAATTTTCTTATATATTGATTTTTAAAAGTAATTTGCCAGCAAAGAGCTAGATATGGCACACAAAAGTATAATTTTATTAACATGTTTACTTCAGGAAATAAAAGAGGAAAATATGGTGGTTCCATTAACATTCATAAAAATGAACTACTAAATCTAAATTCTTGTTTCACTATTTTTAAGTATATTTTTACATTTTTAATCAACACAAAGTAATTGTACATATTAGGGGATAAAGTGTGATATTTACATACAGGTGAACAATGTGTAATGACCAGATCAGGGAAATTAACACTTATGTTTCTTTCTGTTGGAAATATTTGAAATCCTTTCTATTAGCTATTTTAAAAATATATGGTTAATTTTTGTTATATAGTTATCTTACTATGCTGCAGAACCTTACAAGTTATTCCTCCTTCCTAACTGCAACCCTGTACCTAATTAACAATTCTCTTTCCATCTCCCCCTCCCCCAAACACTTTTCAGGCTCTATTAACCACTATTCTACTGACTTCTTCTATAAGACCAACTTTTTAGTTTCCACATGTAAGTGAGAATATGTGGTATTTGTTTTTCTCTGCCTGATTCCTTTCACTTAACACAATGTCCTCTAGTTCCATTCATGTCTCTGCAAATACAGATTTCCATGTTTTTATGGCTAAGTAGTATTCTACCGTGTATAAATACTGTGTTTTGTTTATCCCCTTATGAGCCCCTAGATTGTATCTAGGAATTTCTTTGGCATACTGATTTTATTTCCTTTGGATACATACCCAATAGTGGAATTGTTGCATCATAAGGCATTTCCATTTCTAGTTTTTTGAGCAATTTATTTCCATACTGTTTTCCTTAGTGGCTGTAAGGAAATTGACATTACCACAACAGTGTACAAGAGTGCCCCTTTCTCCACCTCCTCACCAGCATTTGTCATTCTGTTGTCTTTTTGATCATAGCCGTTTTATCTGGGTGAGCTGATATCTCATTATGGTTTTGATTTGCATTTCCCTCTGATTAGAGATATTGCCTATTTTAGGTACTTGTTGGCCATATGTATATCTTCCTTTGATAGATGTCTCTGCAGATCCTTTGCCCATTTTTTAAAGATTTTTTATTTGTTCTAATTAGTTATACATGATAGTAGAGTACATTTTGATACATCATATATACATGGAGTATAATTTCTCATTCATCTGGTTATACACGATGTAAATCACACCAGTTGTGTAATCATATATGTACACAGGGTAATATCCGATTCATTCTACCATCCTTCCTAGTCTCCTACCCCTTTCCTTCCCTTCATGCTCCTCTACAAAATCCAAAGTACCTCTATTTTTCCCTAGCCCTCCTCCTTATTGTGAATTAGCATCCACATATCAGAAAAAAACATTTAGCCTGAAGTTTTTAGGATTGTCTTATGTTGCTTAGCATGATATTCTCCGTCTCCATCCACTTACCAGCATCACTTGCCCATTTTTTATATCTTTATTTTATTTATTTATTTATTTATTTTTAGATGGTGCTCAGAGCCTCATACATGCTAGACAAGCGCCGCTCTACCACTAAGCCACAGCCCCAGCCCTCATTTGCCCATTTTTAAGTCAGACTTTTTGTCTGTTAAGATTTTTGAGTTCTCTTCATATTCTGGGTATTAATCACTTGTTAGAAGAGTAGTTTGCAAAATATTTTCTTTCACTCTGTAAGTGATCTCTTCACTCTGTTGATTGTTTCTTTTGCTGTGCAGAAGCTTTTGAGTTTGGTGATCATCTTTGCTTTTGTTGTCATTTGTCTTACTTTTATTGTCAAAAAAAAAAAACTTTATTCACAAATCCTGAAGTGCTTCCCTTACATTTTCTTCTAGTGGTTTTGTAGTTTCAGGTCTTACATTTCAGTCTTTGACCAATTTTTAGTTAACCTTTATATGATAAGAAATAGAGGTCTAGTTTCAATCTTCTGAATATGAATGTATAGTTTCCCAGGATCATTTATTGACCTGTTGCTCCAATGTATACACTCTTATTGCCTTTCTTGAAAGTCAATTGGTTGGAGATATATGAATGTAATTCTGGATTTCTCTGTTGTTGTTGTTGTTGTTTTCCATTGATCTATGTGTCTATTTTTATGCTACTAATGTGCTCTTTTCATTGCCCTAGCTATATAGTATATTTTGAAGTCAAGTATTGCAATGCCTCAAGTTTTGTTCTTTTTGCTCAGGAACACTTTGGTTATTCAGGGTCTTCTGTGGTTCCTTACAAACTTTGGGAGAATTTTTCTTATGGTTTTGTGAAGAATATCATTAGTATTTTGATAGAAACTTCATAGACTCTTTGGGCAGTATGAACATTTTAACAATATCAATTCATTCAATCTGTAAACATAGGATATCTTGTGTGTGTGTGTGTGTGTGTGTGTGTGTGTGTGTGTGTCCTCTTCAATTTCTTTCACCAATGGTTTGTAATGTCCATATAGAGATTGTTTACTTCCTTGGGTAAATTTGTTTGCTGGGGTTTTTATTATTACTATTAACTATTGTGAATGGAGTTGTTTTCTTGGTTACTTTCTCAGAAATTTTGTAATTGACATACTACTGATTTTCACTACGTTGACCTTGCATCTTGCAACCTTACTGAATTCTCTTACCATTTCTAACATTTGTTTGGTGGAGTCTAGGTTTATCTGAATAAGAAATTGTTATTTGCTATTTTTATTTATTTAATGAATTACGTTGCTAATTATATTTTAAAACAACTACTCGAAAGTTCTAATTTATATCAATATAACAAAATCCTAATTCATGCAAACTAATTTAAAACATTTTAATATTTTATTACACAGAATACAAACTAAAAGGACAAATGCTATATTACTGATAATCTCATGATGTAAATTATCATTATATTTCCTTAGTCAAAAACTTAGAGCACAGGTTTTCAACTCAGACAATCTTAGGTGAAATTTTACAAATTGTGTGCACTTAAGCAAGTCATTTAGTCTTTCAGAACCTCATTAAACTATTTATAAAATGGGGCAATAATATCTATATCAAAAAATCATTAATCATAAAATTAGGTAAGATACTGAGATACTACTCAAGACAGTAAAAAAACATGCTTTTTTACTCTTTGCTTCTTTTCTCTCTCCTTTTCTTTTTTTTCCTTTTCTTTTTCTTTTTCGTACCAGGGATTGAAAACAGGTGTGCTTTAACACTGAGCTACATACTCAGTCCTTTTTATTTTGTATTTTGAGACAGGTTCTAACCAAGTTGCTTAGGATCATACTAAGTTGCTCAGGTTGGCATCAAATTTGCCATCCTCCCGCCTCAGCCTCCTGAGTCACTGAGGTTACAAGTATGTACTATGGTGCCTGTTTCTTGTCTCTTTATCTGCATGATGGAGATAATAATTATGGCATGGGACATTGACATATAGAAAGTGCTTAAAATAATGTGAATTTCAGTGTCTGCTCAAGTATTGGCATTATCATTATTATTTTACATAAAAAACAGCATAGAATCTGGAACATGTAGTAGTTGTATTTTTCTTATGTGTTGTTATTAACACCTTATTTTTCCATGTTGCGGTGATAAGCTAACAGTGGCAATTGCAGAATTTGGGCATTAGTGGGAGTTGAAGAAAACCTGATAGGAAGAAGACCTGTGAGGCATTTTCCCACACTGATTAAAAACTTATTTTTAAAAAAGGGTTTTTTCCATAGAAAACAATCAGGAAAGGCTATTGCAAAGGCAAAAGTTCATAAACAATGTACAAGATAACTTCCATGTAGCAGAATAAATTATCAA
Source organism: Urocitellus parryii (assembly GCF_045843805.1). Lineage (NCBI taxonomy): Eukaryota > Metazoa > Chordata > Mammalia > Rodentia > Sciuridae > Urocitellus > Urocitellus parryii. The sequence continues at coordinate 84,245,510 of NC_135536.1, forward strand.
AATAATGCATTATCAGTTAATCATCCCAGAATTTACAGTATAACCAGGTGTGAACATTGCTGGATTAATTTGATCCAGTGCTCAGACAAGACACATACATGAACTGAGGTTTGGTCCATTCTACTCAAGGCATTCTACCTGAAAAATACATAAAAATAAATGACAATTCTTTCATTTATTATCAATGTTAAGCTTCATAGTATCTTAATATATAGAAAAAAATGCATCCAAATTTAAATCATCATAATTTACCTTTACATGGCCTAATTGAAACTTTTGAACAGATTCTATTAGCACCCACCCAAGTAATATAAACACACACATACACAACACACTTATTAAGTTTAGCTGCAATATTAAAATATGTTGTTTGTTCCTTTTCCAAAAATTTCCTTTGCCATTCTCCACAAAGTAAAAATGTCTCTGGGGAATTTCTCTTAGTAATTATTTGCCTATTCCCTTACTCAGAAAATTTTATAGCAAAAATAAAAGACAAGCTAGGCATAAGGAGTAAAAACTATAAAACTTGGGTCTCCAGTCTAGTAGGGAAAAAGACAAGAAAACATCAACAGGTATCAACAAGACAAGAACAATAAGGCCAATAAAAGAAAAAAAACTCAAAAACTCAATATACTGAACTTCATTGGTAAAAGTGACATATTTTTTTTATACACAATGTACACATTTCTCCCACAGTAAAGCCTACAGCCAACCTAGTAGCAATGAGCAATCCAATACTCAAATGTTGCATTGCCATTACCATTTCCTATCAAAGGAAAAAGAGATTCTGAAAGTGGTTGCTAATCGGAGATCTAAGAAAAGAAATATATCCTGGTTTGAGAAAGAAAGCTTGTAAGGATTCTCAGACACCAACTTGAATAAGACTTTCTCTACAAAAGATAGAATAACTGAGCATCAGTGAAAGTCATATTTGCAATACACTAAGATGTTTAAACCCAGGCATCCTTGATAATACTTAAAAACTGGCCATTTCTAGAGAATGCAAGAGTACTAACTCATTATTTAAAAACTAATAAATGAGAAGAAAAAAAATAATTGATTTTGCCTTTTCAACTCTGGGTTGTACCTCCGAGTACCATACATGTGACCTGGTAAATTTTTCTTTTCTTTTCTTTTTTTTTTTTTTTTTTTTGGAGTTTTAAGATAACAAATTAAGAGGAAATAACAAACTAAGGTAAAGTGAGAATGTAGAGACAACTGGGAAAACTAGGAGGTGGGAACATGAATGTTACACTGTTACTTAGTCTCTTTTGTATGTGTCAACATTTTCATAACATGAAGTTGAAGAGGAATGGTATTCTCTGATTACTGTCGCTTTCTAATGATTCTCGAAGCAAAGCAGTATACATCTTCCAAATGTGTTCTTTTTCAACATTTTATTAGTTACTCTTGTTAATTTAAATATAATATTGCTAATTTTTATAGCATAATATATTTATTCTTAGAATCAACTAAGTTATTTATTCAAGATATGAATTTCATTATTGCACTGAATGCACAGATCAGTTTGGAAAGATGTGACATTTTAATGATAGTGACTCTTTCAATCCATGAGTATCTCCCTATTCAGCATTTTGTGACTTTTTCTTATGTTACATACTTTTGGGACAAAGTTCTTGTATATTTTTTTGTTATATTTCCTCAAAGTGTTTGTCTTGTTTTTACCATTTAAATTGTACTTTAAATTTTCACTTTTAATTTGCTGCAAATACATAAAATCATAATTCATGTTTAGATTTTTACATTGTATTCTGCAAGTTTAGACTTACCGACTTTACACTTAACATAGCTAGTAGTTACTTTGTATATTCTCTAAGATTTTCTATGTACACTATCATATATACTTTCTTTTTTTTTTTTACAAGAAAGAGATTTATTCAGTGTACATACTGGTTGGTGACTGTAATACCAGCTACTTGAAAGAAAAAGGAAGAAATATTGCAAAATTAAGATCAGCTTAAGCATCTTAGTGAGATGCCTACTCAAAATAAATTTTAAAAATGACTGTGAATGTGTCTGATAGTATGCCACACATTTCCTTAATCATTCAGAATAATAAAATAATAATAAGAGAAATATGGTTGTTTGTTTTCAAAGTTAAATGATACCTTTATAACAAAACAGAAAAAAATACTTAAATTCAATTTATATTTATAATATGATACCATTTAAAGAGTACAAACTGAAGTAACAAATTGGGAAAAAAAACTAATTGTCTCACATATGACAAAATGTATGCCTCACATATGATAAAGGAGTAACAGAAGCTAGGGAAAGAGGATCCCAAGTTTAAAGCTAGGTTAGCAACTCATCCAGGCCCATAAGCAAATTAGAGACCCTGTCTCAATCATAAAAAATCAAAAATCAAAAATCAGGGAATGTTGCACAGTAGTTAAGAATCCCTGATTTTAAAACTGGGTACCAAAACATATAACACAGAAATAGACTTTTTGATTTTTTCCTTTTAAAAGTTTTGTTCCTATATTTGCTTTGTCTCACTTTGTTGCAAGGACAATATGAAACAGACATGGTGTACAGGCATCCTTGCCTTTCTCCAATGTGAGGAGGTATTCAGCGTCTCAATATTAAGAGTGATCCTAGCTACAGGTTCTAGCTATGCATAAATGCTGTGGATCAGACTGTAGGAATTTCCTCCTGTTCTTGGCTTTCTGAGGAGTTACTGTGTGCTCACTGTTGTTTCCAGGGATAGGGGGAGAAGGGCAATGTCCATTAGGCTTTGGCATCAGGATTATACTAACCTCACAAAATGAACTGAAAAGTTCTCCATCCTATATTTTTTGAAATAATTTGTTTTATATCTTTATCAAATATTTGGTAAATTTCAGAATGGAAGTAATCTGAACCTTTGATTTTCTTTACAGAAAAGGTTTTGTTTTCTTTTACTATGAGTTTATTTGATCTGTTTATCATAAACTTATTTTAAAACTATGGTTTCACTCAGATTTTCTATTGCTTTTTATGCCAGTGGTGATGAATTATTTTTTAAGGAATTTGTCTATTTCACCCATATTGATAATTTTATTAAAATACAGTATCTTTTTAATATCTTCAGCATATATAATGGTGTCCGTTTTTTCAATCAGTATATTTATTTTTATATTTTCTTCTTGAATAGTCTTGCTAGGAATTTGTAAATTTTAGTATGTTTTCAAATAATTTGACTCTGTTCACTTCTCTGTTCATTTGCTTTTTTATTTTATTGATTTATGCTTTTACCTTTGTTATTTTCTTCCTTGTGCTTACTTTGTGTTTAATGTTCTTTTTAAGATGGAAGTTGAGATATTTTATTTTATTTGGAGATGAGAAGTGATACTGGGACTTGAACCCAGGGACTCTTTACCACTGAGTGACATCTCCCAGTCCTTTTATTTTTATTTTTTAATTTTGAGACAGGGTCTCACTAAGCTGAGGTGGGGCTTGAACTTGTGATCCTGAATCAACCTCCCAAGCCACTGAAATAACAGGCATGTGTCACTGTGCCCAGCTAAAAGATTATTTATTTAAAAGCTTTCATGTTTTGTAATATTAAAATTATGTATTTTCCTCTAAACTTGTCTGAGCTACATCACATAAGTTAACAGATTGTTATGTTTGAGTTTAATGTAACATCTTGCTCTCTTTAACCCATTTATTTGTTCTATCTCTGTGAACATTGATATTCTTTTGAAAAGAATGGGTGTTCTTTGGTTGTTAAATCTAGTATTCTATAAATGTCTACTAGGTCAAGTTTGTTCTATTCAAATTTTGTTCTATTCAAATTTATACTTTCAATTTTTTTCTATTTTTTCTGGAAGGAACTGAAATAGTGTTAAAATATCATGTTATTATTGTGAATTTTTCAATTTCTCTTTTATGTGAATAGACTTTTTAAATTATACATTTTTGCTGCATATATTTTAAGAATCTATTTTTTAAGGTATATGTTTTTGATTGTTTTATCTCCTGGTAAATTGTATCTTTTCTTATTATGAAATGCTGCTCTTTTTCTCTTGTAATTCTCCTTATCTCTGACAATGCCTATTTTTTAAAAACTCCTTAGCCTCATGTTAATATAGCCACATCAGCTTCTTGTAAACATTCTTTGCATAGTATATTTTGTATGTATTAACTGTCAATATTTCCTGCTTTTTATTCAGATGTATATCATTAAATATAGTTGACTCTTCTTTTTATCCATGTAGAAAGTCTCTTCATTTTCATAGATTTAGTCTAGTTCTATGAATAAAGATACATGATTGAGTTTAAGGCACCATCTTGTTCTTCTTTTATCTATTTATTCTGTCCATGTTTTGTTTCTCTTTTCCTTACTTCTTTGGTATCAATCTAATTTTTTTTAGTATCCCATTCCATTTCCTTATTAGATTTTTCTATATGTCTCTGTATATTTTTTCAGAACTACTAATCTAGGGATCAAAATATACACCCTTAACTATCATAATCTACTTACAATTAATAAATTGTGGAAATCTTAGAAGATTATAATTATTACAATTCTCATGCATCTATCCCTCATCACTAGTGTTCTCGTTGTTCATCTTACTTTCAAATATATTCTAACTTTGCAATAAAAGAAAATATTAAGTAGGCCATAATTTTTTCATTAAAAATTAAGAAAAGAAAATTTTAGGTTTTTATATTTACTTACATATTTACTAAGCCCAGTTATTTTCATTCCTTTTAGATCTGATTTCTCATTCAGTAAGATTTCTGAAGAACTCTTTATGGCATATCTTATGGTTTATTATTCTGGCATAGAATTCTCTAGGGTTTTTTACTTTTATTTTGTTTTGCTTTTACCCAAAATGCCTTCACTTTGCCTTCATTTTGAAAATGTTTTCTGAATATAGAACTCAAAATTGGGTTTGGGTTTTTTTTAATCACATTAAAAATATTTTCCAATTGTCTTGTAACCACCATGATTTTTGCTGAAAGGTGAACCATAGTCTTATATATTATCATTTTCTTGTATGTATTGTTCTTTTTATCTGTTTTCAAGGTAATTTTTTTAAATTTTAACTTTTTAGTATTTCAACTAAATATACCTTAGTTTTCTTTGTATATATTTGCTGTGATTTTCTGAAACATGGAGTGTGATTATTGTCACCAAATTATGGAAGGCAGTCATTATTTCTTTAAATATTTTTGCCCTATTTTCCGTCTCCTCTTATAAAACTCCAGTTAGAAATAACTTAGCTTAACAGTGTCCCACAAGATATTGACCACTGCTAATTTATTTTTCAATCTGTTTGCACTCAGTTCTTCATAATTGATAATTACAAAATTACAAAAGATTTGTCTTCAGATTTTCTGACTGATGTTTTTATAACATCCAACTTCTTGAAACTTTTCACTGTAAATATTTTCCACTTGAGTTATAGAATTTACTTACACCTTTAAAAAAATAAATTACCTTTCTCTGTTCAAGTTCCCCATCTATTCACTCATTTTGTCATATTTTCCTTTAAATCTTTGAATATACTTGAAATGATTGCTATAAAGGCAATGTCTACTAATTAACTGGATCATTCAAGTCTGTGTCTACTAACTTGATCATATTTTCTTGCTTTTTTGCATATCTAGTAATTTTTAATTTGTTATAGAGAATATGGATTATGTAGTTTGTAACTTTTTCTTTTTTTTTTTTGATTTTTTTTTATTGGTCGTTCATAACATTACATAGTTCTTAATACATCATATTACAAGGTTTGATTCAAGTGGATTATGAACTCCCGCTTTTACCCCGTATACAAATTGCTGTATCACATCATTTACCCTTCCATTGATTGACATATTGCCTTTCTAGTGTCTGATGTATTCTGCTGTCTGTCCTATTCTCTACTATCCCCCCTCCCATCCCCTCCCCTCCCCTCCCCTCCCCTTTTCTCTCTCTACCCCTTCTACTGTAAATCATTTCTTCCATTTGTATTATCTTGTCTTACCCCTCCTTTCCTCTTATATGACATTTTGTATAACCCTGAGGATCGCCTTCCATTTCCATGCAATTTCCCTTCTCACTCCCTTTCCCTCCCACCTCTCATCCCTGTTTAATGTAAATATTCTTCTCAAGCTCTTCGTCCCTACCCTGTCCTTGTTAACTCCCCTTATATCAAAGGAGTCATTTGGTATTTGTTTTTTAAAGATTGACTAACTTCACTTAGCATAATCTGCTCTAATGCCATCCATTTCCCTCCAAATTCTATGATTTTGTCATTTTTTAATGCAGAATAATACTCCATTGTATATAAATGCCACATTTTTTTTATCCATTCATCTATTGAAGGGCATCTAGGCTGATTCCACAATCTTGCTATCGTGAATTGAGCTGCTATGAACATCGATGTAGCAGTGTCCCTGTAGCATGCTCTTGTTAGGGCTTTAGGGAATAGACCTAGAAGGGGAATAGCTGGGTCAAATGGTGGTTCCATTCCCAGCTTTCCGAGAAATCTCCATACTGCTTTCCAAATTGGCTGCACCAATTTGCAGTCCCACCAGCAATGAACAAGAGTGCCCTTTTCCCCGCATCCTCTCCAGCACTTATTGTTGTTTGACTTCCTAATGGCTGCCAGTCTTACTGGAGTGAGATGGTATCTTAGGGTAGTTTTGATTTGCATTTCTCTGACTGCTATCGATGGTGAGCATTTTTTCATGTACTTGTTGATTGATTGTATGTCCTCCTCTGAGAAGTGTCTGTTCAGGTCCTTGGCCCATTTATTGATTGGGTTATTTGTTATCTTATTGTCTAATTTTTTGAGTTCTTTGTATATTCTGGTTATTAGGGCTCTATCTGAAGTGTGTGGAGTAAAGATTTGTTCCCAGGATGTAGGCTCCCTGTTTATCTCTCTTATTGTTTCTTTTGCTGAGAAAAAACTTTTTAGTTTGAGTAAGTCCCATTTGTTGATTCTATTTGTTAACTCTAGCGCTATGGGTGTCCTATTGAGGAATTCGGAGCCCGATCCCACAGCGTGTAGATCATAACCAACTTTTTCTTCTATCAGATGCCGTGTCTCTGATTTAATATCAAGCTCCTTGATCCATTTTGAGTTAACTTTTGTGCACGGCGAGAGATAGGGATTCAGATTCATTTTGGTGCAAATGGATTTCCAGTTTTCCCAGCACCATTTGTTGAAGATGCTATCCTTCCTCCATTGCATGCTTTTAGCCCCTTTATCAAATATAAGATAGTTGTAGTTTTGTGGATTGGTTACTGTGTCCTCTATTCTGTACCATTGGTCCACCCGCCTGTTTTGGTACCAGTACCATGCTGTTTTTGTTACTATTGCTCTGTAGTATAGTTTGAAGTCTGGTATCGCTATACCGCCTGATTCACACTTCCTGCTTAGTATTGTTTTTGCTATTCTGGGTCTTTTATTATTCCATATGAATTTCATGATTCTTTTATCTATTTCTACAAGATATGCTGTTGGGATTTTGATTGGCATTGCATTGAACTTATAGAGAACTTTTGGTAATATCGCCATTTTGATGATGTTAGTTCTGCCTATCCATGAGCAGGGTATATTTTCCCATCTTCTAAGGTCTTCTTCTATGTCTTTCTTTAGGGTTCTGTAATTTTCATTGTATAAATCTTTCACCTCTTTTGTTAGGTTGATTCCCAAGTATTTTATTTTTTTGGGGGATATTGTGAATGGAGTAGTTGTCCTCATTTCCGTTTCAGAGGATTTGTCGCTGATTTACAGGAATGCCTTTGATTTATGCGTGTTGATCTTATATCCTGCCACTTTGCTGAATTCATTTATTAGCTCTAATAGCTTCTTTGTAGACCCTTTTGGGTCTGCTAGGTATAGAATCATATCATCTGCAAATAGTGATAATTTAAGTTCTTCTTTTCCTATTTTTATGCCTTTAATTTCTTTTGTCTGTCTAATTGCTCTAGCCAGTGTTTCGAGGACTATGTTGAACAGAAGTGGTGAGAGAGGGCATCCCTGTCTTGTACCAGATCTTAGAGGGAATGCCTTCAATTTTTCTCCATTGAGAATGATGCTGGCCTGTGGCTTATCATAGATTGCTTTTACAATGTTGAGGTATGATCCTGTTATCCCTAATTTTTCTAGCGTTTTGAACATAAAGGGATGCTGTACTTTGTCGAATGCTTTTTCTGCATCTATTGAGATGATCATATGGTTCTTATTTTTAAGTCTATTGATGTGGTGAATAACATTTATTGATTTCCGTATATTAAACCAGCCTTGCATCCCAGGGATGAATCCTACTTGATCATGATGTATAATTTTTTTGATATGTATTTGAATCCGATTCGCCAGAATTTTATTGAGGATTTTTGCGTCAAGGTTCATTAGAGATATTGGTCTGTAGTTTTCCTTCTTTGAAGTGTCTTTGTCTGGTTTCGGAATCAGGGTGATGTTGGCCTCGTAGAATGAATTTGGAAGTTCTCCCTCTTTTTCTATTTCCTGAAATAGCTTGAAAAGTATTGGTGTTAGTTCCTCTTTAAAGGTTTTGTAAAACTCTGCTGTATACCCATCCGGTCCTGGGCTTTTCTTAGTTGGTAGTCTTTTGATGGTTTCTTCTATTTCCTCTATTGTTATTGGTCTGTTTAGGTTGTCTATATCCTCCTGGCTCAATCTGGGCAGATCATAGGACTCAAGGAATTTATCTATGCCTTCACTATCTTCTATTTTATTGGAGTATAAGGATTCAAAGTAATTTCTGATTATCTTCTGTATTTCTGAAGTGTCTGTTGTGATATTGCCTTTTTCATCCCGTATGCTAGTAATTTGGGTTCTCTCTCTTCTTCTCTTCGTTAGCATGGCTAAGGGTCTGTCAATTTTATTTATTTTTTCAAAGAACCAGCTTTTAGTTTTGTCAATTTTTTCAATTGTTTCTTTTGTTTCAATTTCATTAATTTCAGCTCTGATTTTAATTATTTCTTGCCTTCTACTTCTTTTGCTGTTGTTTTGCTCTTCTTTTTCTAGGATTTTGAGATGAAGTATGAGATCATTTATTTGTTGGTTTTTTCTTTTTTTGAGGAATGAACTCCAAGCAATGAATTTTCCTCTTAGAACTGCTTTCAATGTGTCCCATAGATTCCGATATGTTGTGTCTGTGTTTTCATTTAACTCTAGGAATTTTTTAATTTCCTCCTTGATGTCTTCTAAAACCCATTGATCACTCAGCAACCTATTGTTCATTCTCCAGGTGATGCTTGATTTTTCCTTTCTTCTTTTATCATTGATTTTCAGTTTCATTCCATTATGATCAGATAAGATGCATGGTATTATCTCTACCCCTTTGTATTGTCTAAGAGTTGCCCTGTGACATAGTATATGGTCTATTTTTGAGAAGGTTCCATGTGCTGCTGAGAAAAAAGTGTAGCTACTTGATGTTGGGTGGTATAGTCTATATATGTCAATTAAGTCTAGGTTGTTAGTTCGTAACTTTTTCAACAAAGCACTTAAATTATTGGAAGAGTTCTTTAATCTTGTCAAACATTTTATGTTTATTGATGACTGCTCTATTTTCATTTTTTCCTTTAGTCTTGGGATATGTATCTTTCTTTAGGGCAGGTTCTTTACTGGTTAGGCATGGCCTTTTTCATGCCTCCATTTAATGCCTGATATGTTCACAAGTTTTTCCCTCCAGAAGACCAGAAATCCATCATCTTCCATCCCTGTATTATCTCTGATACCTTTGTTCACCTCTCAACCCCATAGCAAACCATCACTTCTAGACCTCAGAGAGTCTTGTCCTACCTATACACAAGCCAACACTTGGGAAACCATTTGAAGTGATTTTCCAAGCTGACTAGTAGATCCAGCCTTTCTGTGACTCTCTTTAACACCTTTTCATTTAAAATATAGTAACCTTGGCATCTCTGAATTTCAATCTCTGCCTCAGCCTCAGCTGGGCAGCTACTATGCTAGTACCCTCCCTCCCACCGTTGCCAAAATTCCCTTCAGCAGGAATGTGAGGTGAACACAGAGTTTGCCTATGTATCTCCCTTCTGTCCAGGATTACAGTTCTTGGTAGTCTGCTGGCAGATGTTTGAAAAGTTATTTTCTATACTTTTGCCCATGTCTATTCTTTAGAAATGATTGATAATTCTAATGCCAGTTACTTTACCATGTCCAGAAGCAGAAGTTTGTATTTTGTGATATTAAAGAGCAGAGTCATCTAGTCACATTTTCCATTTATGGATTTCACCCTGACACCTTTGCAGAGGGATGGATATGAAAGAGCAGAGAGACCTTTTAGAAGAATGCTGTCATAGTCCAAATGTCAGTTGATGAGAATTGAGATGATAGGAATAGAGAAGATAAAGATTTAAGAAAAAAAATGGAATGCAAAAAAGCTAGAGATTAAGAAAAAAGAAAGGATAGACATATAAGATAAAACATGATGTGATCTTAAATGCTATGGCAATAGTTATTAAATCAAAGTGTTCCCCAAGGCACTGTTGTTGAGCAACATAAAATATTTTCTTTGTTTTAGGTACAGTGCAACAAGTTTTACCAACATGTTAGCTTAATTCAGTCCAAACCCATTCATATGGTCTCCTAGGCCTCTTGTTTTGAGCTCATATCCCAGGATTCAGGATGTCAATCTAATAATCTCAGATCTTAGAGTTTAGCTTTTCTTTTGAAAGGTTGATTGAAGTTTTTGTGAATATTTTTATTATCATAGAAGTATTATTTCAAATTTATCTCAGGGATATACTACTACAAACTACCTGTGCAGGGAGGAGAATAGGAATAATAGTAAAAGACAGCTTTTGCTGAGTATGTCTCTGTGCAACAACTGTAAAATTCTTTATTTAAAATATCTCATTTGATCTTTATAATATCTTGTCAAATGCCACAAGCCAATGTGTCAGCATGATAGAGCAGAAAAGATAGAAAGATCTTAGGTCCCTGATGATTTCTTTGAAGCACATAATTAATGAACTTTGCAATTGCTTTTCATGCTATAATATATATCTTCATTATTTACACCACTGTTAGTTAAGCATTCTGTTACTTGACACTGACATCACCCTAACTGATCTACAATTTCTTGTTGGCTTAGATTAGGAGTTGACAACCTTCCTTTGTGAAATGGCCAAATAGTAAATATTTTCTGCTGTGCATGCCATATAGATTTTGTCACAAATACTTACTATTACAGCACAAAAGCTACACTCAATATAACATGTGTGGCTGTATTTTGATAAAACTTTATTTACCAAAACAAGGAGCTAGATTTAGCCTCTGGGCCATCATGGACAATCTTGAGTTCAATGAATTCATATGGACATTTGTCAGTTGAGACACAACCTCTTTGGTCATCCCTAGGCCGGATGGATTTGAGGGTGCCCTTAATAGTTTCTGTCACAGTACTTTTATTCACCTAGCTGATCTATGACTACTATATGTCATTCAGGTCCAACATATTCAACATACTCACCATGACAACAGGGTTCTTCTACCTGATAGCTCCTATTTACATGGCACTCTTACTTACTCTACATTTTTTCCAAGATTTAGAAAGTAATCTGACACAAGAAGTATATTATGTAATTTTTTTGCATGTATAAATAATAAAGAAATAGATGAATAGATTATCAAATAGACAAATGGATGAATGAACAAAAATAATGAGCAAAGATTAAATGGATAGAGATATTAAGATGAAGTCCCATGACTAAGCAAAAGGAAAAAAAATGGAGGAGAAAAAATAATATATTAATGAAGTAGACAGAACAATGACTCCCCAAATATGTCCATGCTCTAATTTTCAGAACCCATGAATTTATTCCCTTACATAATGAAAAAGATTTCAGAAATGATTAGTATCACAGACTATGAGGTAGGATGATTATCCTGGATTATTCTGTTGAGCTCAATCTAATCACAAATCCTTAAAAAAAGAATCTCTCCCAGCTCTGGTTAAAGGGCAACATGATCATTGAAGAGGGCTGAAGGGGTAGGATACTTCTGGCTTTGAAAATAAAGAAAGGTGCCTTAAATAGGAATGTGGCAGCCTCTAGAAGCTGGGAAAGGGACGGAATGGGGTTTATTCCTAAAGTCTCCATTAAGAACAGCTCTGCCAACACTTTGACTTCAACCCAATGAGCCTGAATTGTACCTTTCTGACCCACATAACTAAAGTAAGATAGTAAATTTGTGTTGTTATAAGCAACCAGATATGTGGTCATTTGTTACAGAACCACCTAAGTCTAATACAAATGTGTAAACCATATGTTATCCCTAATCCTAAGCAGTTTCTTAGAGATCTACTTTTTCTATTTCCATTATTCCTTCTGTATTTCCCTACAGCTCTTTTGCCTACCCTATCACTCACACAAATACCATAACTCTACATTTAAACAGGATTGTCCTCTTTTTAAATGACTTCAGGGCTAAATGCCTTTAAAAACCCACACTATTATAGCAGCACAATTCACAATAGCTAAATTGTGGATCCAATCTAGATACTCTTCAGTAGATGAATGGATAAAGAAAATGTGGTGTATATATACACAATGAAATATACTCAGCAGTAAAAGAATAAAATCATGGCATTTGCAGGTAAATGGATGGAGTTGGAGAATATAATGCTAAGTGAAGTAAGACAATCCCAAAAAACAAATGTCAAATGTCTTCTCTGATATAAGGATGCTGATTCATAATGGGGATGGGGGCAGAACATGGGAGGAATGCACAAACTTTAGCTAGGGAAAAGGGGAGGGAAACAGCATGGTACTGGTACCAAAACAGGCAGGTGGACCAATGGTACAGAATAGAGGACACAGTAACCAATCCACAAAACTACAACTATCTTATATTTGATAAAGGGGCTAAAAGCATGCAATGGAGGAAGGATAGCATCTTCAACAAATGGTGCTGGGAAAACTGGAAATCCATTTGCATCAAAAAGAAGCTGAATCCCTATCTCTCGCCATGCACAAAAGTTAACTCAAAATGGATCAAGGAGCTTGATATTAAATCAGAGACACGGCATCTGATAGAAGAAAAAGTTGGTTATGATCTACATACTGTGGGATCGGGCCCCAAATTCCTCAATAGGACACCCATAGCGCAAGAGTTAACAACTAGAATCAACAAATGGGACTTACTCAAACTAAAAAGTTTTTTCTCAGCAAAAGAAACAATAAGAGAGATAAACAGGGAGCCTACACCCTGGGAACAAATCTTTACTTCACACACTTCAGATAGAGCCCTAATACAAAGAACTCAAAAAATTAGACAATAAGATTACAAATAACCCAATCAATAAATGGGCCAAGGACCTGAACAGACACTTCTCAGAGGAGGACATGCAATCAATCAATAAGTACATGAAAAAATGCTCACCATCTCTAGCAGTCAGAGAAATGCAAATCAAAACTACCCTAAGATACCATCTCACTCCAGTAAGATTGGCAGCCATTAGGAAGTCAAACAACAATAAGTGCTGGAGAGGATGCGGGGAAAAGGGCACTCTTGTTCATTGCTGGTGGGACTGCAAATTGGTGCAGCCAATTTGGAAAGCAGTATGGAGATTTCTTGGAAAGCAGGGAATGGAACCACCATTTGACCCAGCTATTCCCCTTCTCGGTCTATTCCCTAAAGACCTAATAAGAGCATGCTACAGGGACACTGCTACATCGATGTTCATAGCAGCACAATTCATGATAGCAAGATTGTGGAATCAGCCTAGATGCCCCTCAATAGATGAATGGATAAAAAAAATGTGGCATTTATACACAATGGAGTATTACTCTGCATTAAAAAATGACAAAATCATAGAATTTGGAGGGAAATGGATGGCATTAGAGCAGATTATGCTAAGTGAAGCTAGTCAATCTTAGAAAACAAATACCAAATGACCCCTTTGATATAAGGGGAGTAAACAAGGACAGGGTAGGGACGAAGAGCTTGAGAAGAAGATGTACATTAAACAGGGATGAGAGGTGGGAGGGAAAGGGAGTGAGAAGGGAAATCGCATGGAAATGGAAGGCGATCCTCAGGGTTATACATAAGGACATATAAGAGGAAAGGAGGGGTAAGACAAGATAATACAAATCGAAGAAATGATTTACAGTAGAAGGGGTAGAGAGAGAAAAGGGGAGGGGAGGGGAGGGGAGGGGAGGGGAGGGGGGATAGTAGAGAATAGGACAGACAACAGAATACATCAGACACTAGAAAGGCAATTTGTCAATCAATGGAAGGGTAACTGATGTGATTCAGCAATCTGTATACGGGGTATAATTGGGAGTTCATAACCCACTTGAATCAAATTGTGAAATATGATGTATTAAGAACTATGTAATGTTTTGAACGACCAACAATAAAAAAAAAAAGATGCAAAACCAACAATTTGATACCATTCAAATTTTTTTTTTTAAAGCCATCTTAAAGAAGAGAACATGTTCTTGACTTCCCTGGAAAAGATGGTATTTGGCATGTGCTAGTTTTCTGGAATAAGCTTTTGTTTCAGATCAGGGAATTCTAGGAAGGCCTAAGGAACAGTTCTGGAAGCTGGTATGGGTCTGTAAGTTCTCATGGGTTGGTCAGAATTGCCTCAGAAACTCCCTTATTGTCAGGGAGTTGACAGGGGGTGGGGTGGACATCCAGGTCACCTAAATGAAAATGGGATTATGTACTCACAGATTGCAACTCCCAATTCCAAAAAGAAAATGGAGGCTCAGAGCATACTAGTGTTTATATAAAGTTAAAGGAAACAGAAACAGTGATAAATGAGATTCTCCTCATTTGTTAGACCTGATGAATTGTAAAGTTCAACTTCTATGGCTCAGGATACCTCTTTTGATGTGCTAAATAAACAAAAATGAATTATGCTCTAAATACCAAAAGTATATAGACAAATTGTCATAAAAAGATGCAAGTTACCAAATTAATGCAAAAAAACTGTATCACCATGATTCTCATTTAATGCTTGATTGCCTAAATCCTAATTTTAAATGCCTAAATAAAAAAAATAATTAGCAATAACAGCAGCTATGTGCTACAGAATAAAGATTCTTGTCACTTCACAAATGTTAACACATAAATCGAAAGTGATTTGGATCCACCCACAGGCTCTCTCCAAAGAGGCCCATAGGTGAACATCTCAAAGACAGAGTTCGATAGTCTGATGAACTTTCCTACCTCTGTTTTTCTTATCAGTGAAAACCCAAGTTTAAATCATATATAATTTCATAAAATGGCCCATATTATTTTGGCCCATACAGTTTTGATTAAGATGTACTGTATTTGTGTGAAATTTATATTTTCCTCTTCTGAGTGGTTAATGCTATATTGCCCTCTACAATTAAAGGTAGTTATAATTGTCAGCACATTCAAGTTTAACCATGCTTTGCAAAACGAATCTATGCTTTTAACTAAGAATAAGTCTGAAAATAAAATCATCCTTTATATTTCTAATGAAAATATCCCCAAATTATTTTTGGCTAACTTGAATACACATATAAAGCATTTAGAGATGTAGATAAAATTGTCAAATGTCTGCTTATGCTATTTTGCAGATTTAATTTGCCCACATTAAATATATGTCTTGAGAATACTGTACTTTAACCTCCAAAAAAATTTCACCTAGACTTCTCACCTTACCAGCAGTGTCTTTGTAATCCTCAAGTCCCAGTCTTTCGGGAGGCTCTGAAATCTGCTCCCTCCATTCCTGTCTGCCTGAGTTGTTTGGATATAGCCCTCTTTCATTTCATATATAATACTGACGCTTGCTATTTTGCCCAAGCCCCTACTCACATTATAGTGAAGCTGATTTTTTTTGGTAGGTGTAACTTCTTAATCTCTACAACTGAATTGCTATGTTTATTTAATGATATCAAACATTTGTGATTTTAAGGTCTTGTTTCATGAAATTCTTACTAAATCTGTGTTAATTTCTTTGTCCTCTTTTTGGAAGGATCAGTTGAGGTAGTTTCGGGCTAATGTGCCTTCCACAAATAATTGTCTGTGTTCAAATGAAATAAAAGAAAATACCATATGAGGTGAAAGACTTTATAAGGCATTGGTTATAAGAATATTCTCTCTGTCTCTCTTTCTCTGTGTGTGTGTGTGTGTAGGTGTGTGTAGGTGTGTGTGTGTGTGTGTATGTGTGTGTGTGTGTGTGTGTGTGAGAGAGAGAGAGAGAGAGAGAAACTTGCCTCTGTGTATTCAAAGAGAGTGACATCATTAGTTTCTCAAAGCTAAGATATGGTTCTTTAGTATATTTAGTTTTTCTTCTATCTCTGTCATTGGTGGGACTTATATAGCAAACTGAAATTTTTGTCAAGAACCTAAGTATGCTACATACTCAGGTGCATAAAGAAAACACTGAATCCAGTCTGGATTTGGCTTGTTAACAAGTGAAGAGAACTAATGAAAACCACAGATTTTCCTCAAGTCTCATTTCAGCCATTCATTTCAATGTTGTCCCCTGTGACTCCTTTTACCAGAACTGCTGACAAGAAGTCAAGAGGGGCTGACTAGGATTGCTTCTCCTGCCCTCTCTGGTGCAGATGCTAATGAACTGCAGCATGGCCACAAGGCAACACACCCCAAGAAGAGAGGAGGCAGGGGAGTCCAGTAATCCTGAAGCTGAATGATAAGCCACTGATAATGCCAGCTTAATCCCCACTTCTGTCACCTTTCCAGAGGCAGTACTCTACTCATAAATGACCCCTCTACTCATAAATACGAAAAATTAGAAAGAGTTGGCATGAATGATAGAATTCAATGATCTTGAACTCACTTATGATTATTTACCTTAAAAGATTTTATTTAAAAGTGAGTCTTTTAGCAGGACATGCAGTACAGAGAGAATCAATTGTTTACGCACCTTGTCAATTAATAGCACAGAGGAATTATCTGGTAACCAAAGATATTTTGTTTCTACTAAAATCATCTGTTGGTTTAACTGATCTGGCACAGGTTTGATATCCAACCACACTTGCCTTACACTCATTAGAATATGCTGTATCCACACGCTGTGTTTATTAAATATATGCAGTGCTACATTACCAGGATTTATCCCAGACATCAACAGATAAAAATTAAAGACTGTAACATATCCATTCATAGTATAGTGCTCCACCAAAATTCAGCATAATTGTGAAATTTATTAAGCAACAGAAAATATCGATGGACTGATAAAGCTTGACTTTTCTTATTTCAGAATCCCAAGCTCCACAAAATTCAGCTCATTTCCCTGTTAAAGTATTTTTAACCTGAAATTTAAGTTTCTCTAACAGAATATCCAAACCTTTGCAAACCCTTTTAATGACCATAGGATTGCTGAGAATATGGATAGTTCCAGGACCATGTAACCCCCCAAAACAACATCACTCAGTGAGCCCATGGAAAATCAAAAGTGAAACTGATTAGAAACAGGCAAAGTATAAAAGAAACCAACCAATTTAGTTTCATTACTCAAGCTGAGTGAAATGCAAAACACAAACAATGTGAGGAGGTACATATCCCTTGGATTTTAGCAATTCTTAAATTTTTAATGATCCTGGGTTTTGTGGTAGCTTGGAAAAAAAATGTTTCAATGTAAGATTCATCTTAACAAGAAAGTCTATAACAATGGTATGCTTAGAATAGTCCAATTAAAATTTTCACATTTGGTAAGTTTGCATTACATAAAAAGTACACAATGGAATATGGATCATTATCACTTTTCTTTCCTGGAATCAAACACTGAATGCTGCATAGAATCATATTTTCCCTTCACAACCCTGAAAAAGCCCCAAACTCCCAAATATCAAGCAAAGTGATATGCAAGAAGTCCATGTGGGCAGACAAGCATCAAGGGAACTTCTTACCTCTTAGAAAGAGATTATATAATAACCCACCTATGTTAACTTCCATTATTTTACTTTTAAAAGCTATTTTTATTTGTTTTTATTGTCATCCCTTCCAGTTTGTATGCTACATAACGTTAATGATTATTTTTTAATTTTTTTAAACTACTATATGTCCAAATGCCTAAGCTCTATGGTTCAAATAAAGCAGTTCTTGGTGAGCTAGTTCTGATTTACCTAAATAATTGTGTCAGTTCCTCACATCTCTTGGCCATTAGGGAATCAGCTAGTAGGCTGATCCTCAGCCACCTGATCTCCAACAATGACATGACTTGAAAATTTTCATTTGGGCTCTAGGGTTTACCCTGTCCTCATGGATTCTTACATTCTAGACTAAACCCAGAGACTTTCAGCCTAAAGGTGGGGCCTGAAAAAAAAGGAGACTATGTAAAAGAATTAGCATTTTTGCATGTGAGCCATGCAAAAGAGTCAGCTTTCAGGGTAGAGGTGGCTTCTGGGTTAGCTGCCCTTCTAAAATAACCCTTGGGCATCACTGCCCACTGCCATCAGTTCACTGCCAATAACCTCCCAATACCACACAAAAAGTCATCGTGGTGTACATCAAGTTTCACGGTCTCACTGCGCAGAGTAAGACGTGTCAGGAAGAAATCTATAGGACTTCCTCCACCACACTAAGGACCACCCTTGGTGTCCAATAGAATGTTCATGCCCCCTGAGGACATTCTTGACAATCCTAGCCATTGTTCTTACTCCTAAATGCAGATATCCTCCAACTTACCGAACCCACAGAGCTTCATGGAGCTGCCAAAGATTCAGTGACAATAAGTAACAAAAGTTATTTTGCTCTGTTAGCAAAGAGATAATTCCACTTAATTTAAATCATGAAGCATGCTATACTCTGACAGTTGCTAGCATATTGTGGGCACAGAGCAAGGTCTGTGACCATGATGTCTAATCCTTCATATCTCCCAGCACCTACTACAAGGCTACACATAGTTCTGATTGGTTTTATAAACAAAGTGTAAGGGGAAGAAAAAAAAAAGGTAAAATAAAGAATCTTTAGAAATGGCACCTAAATCTTTTCACAATTTTATAACTAAATTTGCATACTTTTATCAGGTGTGCCTAATACAACAACCACATAGTGATGATGATTTTTAAAAATGTCTTATGTGTCATCTTAAACTCACAGAATTCAGAGCTTACCAATGTAAAGCTGTTGTCTGAAGGAAAATCAGATGATGCAGATAAAAACATTTTAAGCCTTTATTTTGCTACCCTTTGAAGCCCTCTCATATCCTCTTTAAAATATTAAATGATACTTGAAGCCAGTGATTTTTTTTTTTGTTCCAACTGCTACTCTCTCAGTGGCCTCCTTGTTGAGCAGCATGCTTTAAGGATGAGGTAACAATTGGATTTTGACTCCACTTATGGGGTCAGTCTCAGACTGGAAACTGTTTGTCCTCTGGGGAGGGAGGCTCCAGCATGCCTCTTACTTTGTACAGACTTCATTGTAATCTGCTTCAAGGAGCCACCTCGTCTGGCACAAGTTGAAGGAAACGTCTGTGTCTGGCTTCATTATCACTGTACCTCCGGGAGGAGGGTTCAAAATGTAGACTCCCTGAAATTGGGGCTGTGGTTATGCTTGGGTCACTGCCCACTGATAAAATATCACCAGTGTTTGTTTCTTCTTAGTCCTAACCTGGGAGAGTGTCATCTAAGAAGGTTGTGGAGGTTTGGATAATGTGCGTGGAGGGAAAACTACAGCCTAAGTCAATTCCAGGCCCTGCAGGGACATACTGAAGTGAATATCAAGTGACAAGGTGTGAGGCACCACGGACCGGCATTCTGGAGACCTCAGCTTTCAGTCATTTGGGACGAAGGGTGCCCAGTTAACACAAGGCAGACCAAAGCAGAGCATGATATAAAATGATACTTTTGAAGAAGAAGAAGAAATAGAATGTTCTTCGACGTAATTTCAATGATGAGAGGGAGAAACACATTGATATCAATTAGAAGAATGATTTTAAATTCAAGGGACCCATATTTGCCATTCTTGCCAAGTCATATGAAGAAATAGCAACATAACGGTTAAAACATTCACAAAATAAAACATGGGGATTCTTGTTATTCATTGGAAGGAATGGTTTGAGTCTACCAGGATGGCTATAACAATATTCCCATAGGCTGGGTGGCCTCAACAAAAAGCTATTTATTTTCTCATACTCCTGGAAGCTAGAATTCCAAGATGAAGGCATTAGAGACCTCTCGCCTAGGCCTAAAAATGGCTGTCTTCTCACTGTGTCCTCACATGACCTTTCCTCTGCTCCTGGGTGACAATAGGCATATTGGATTAGGGTTGACCCTAATAGCCCCATTTTAACTGAACCACCTCTTTAAAGAACTTATCTCCAAATACAGTTACATTGTGAGGTACTAGGAGTTAGACCTTTAACATAAGAATTTTAGGAGTATCCAATTTACCACATAACACTAATTTTTAGAATAAAGTCTAAATTCTGACTTTAAACTAAGATCCACTGCCATAGTTACCTAGGTAACTAAATGGATTGGTTTTTAACTTCATTCTGGAAATACTGTCAAGCACCAACTCTTCAGTTAGGCAGGCCTGGGAGAATATTGCCTATTCTAGTGAGAGACTCCTATCAAACACATGTAATTCTGTTATTAATTTCACGGAACTCTGTTAACATCAGGAAAGCCTTTGTCCAGGTCACAAGTGCTGCTCATGTGTTAGGAAAAAATGAAAAGTTTTTTTTTTCCAAGTAAGAACTTTTCACTTTGCAATTAACAAAGGAAAAATACTCTTTTAGGAAATCTCATCCTGTTCCACCATTTTTGCCAAGAATTCATGTATTCATGCATTCTTTTCTTTTCCTCCAACATTTCTGTATCTACTATTTTCTAAGCACTGGAGTTTTTCATTTATTTACTTTTGCATTTAAATTTTTCAATTTTTATCTAGTATATTTTAATTGATACATAAAAACATAAAATAGTAGACATTAATGGGATAACGTGATGTTACCCCTTTGTGTCATATTTTAGGCACTAGGAGTTCTAATTATGCCAATGTCCTAAATAACAATTGGATAAAATCAAGCTGGTTTTTAAAAAGATGATATTAATGTCAATATTTTTTCATATCCTGGTGATTTTTGAATATAAGTGATAATTTTACAACCTTTAGTGTAAGTTTGTGTTTCTAAATTTTCTACATTTATAGTTGTTATTCATGTTATGAAGGTGGATCCAAAGTGCTATTTCTCAATATTTTTTCAATAGAACTTATTTTTTTTTTTGCAGCAACTGTAGGTTCACAATAAAATTGAAAAAAGATAAATACAGGTTTGCCAGATAAACCCTACCACACATAAATAGCTCCTTTTGCTAACAAATTCCAACACCAGGATTGAATGCTTGTTACAACAGATAAACCTACAATGATATGTCATTATCATAAAAAGTCTATCGTTTATGTTAGA
The DNA here is from genome assembly GCF_045843805.1 of Urocitellus parryii. Classification (NCBI taxonomy): domain Eukaryota; kingdom Metazoa; phylum Chordata; class Mammalia; order Rodentia; family Sciuridae; genus Urocitellus; species Urocitellus parryii. The sequence continues at coordinate 84,266,858 of NC_135536.1, forward strand.
ATTACTCTTGATGTTGTGCATTCTGTCTCAACAAAAGTATACAGACATATAGCCATAAAATAGTATCATGTAAAATAATTGCACTGCCCTAAAAACCCTCCATGATCTGCTATTGATTTCCACATGCCCACCGATCCCTAGTAACCACTTTTCTTTTTACTATCCCCACAGTTTTGCCATTTCCAGAGTTGGAGTGACTTCTTTTACTTAATAAAATGCCTTTAAGTTTCCTCCTCTCTTTTCATTTCTTGGTGGCACATTTTTTAGCACTGAATAATATTCCATTGTCTGAATATACAGATTATTAATCCATTCACCAACTGAAAGACATCTTGGTTATTTCTAAATTTTGGCAATTATAAATAGAAATACTAATCATCCCTGTGCAAGTTTTCATGTGGACCTAAGTATTCAATTTATTTCATTAAAGACAAAGGAGTGTCATTTCTGTATTATATGGTAAGAATATGTCAAGCTTTGTTAGGAACTGCTAAATTGTCTTCCAATGTAGCTATGCTATTTTTCATACTTGCCAGCAATGAATGATGTTCCTATTACTCCACATCCTCACCAGCACTTAGTGGTGTTAATGTTTACACTGTGGTGATTCTAATAGGTGTGTAGTGGTTTCTCAATGGTTAATTTTTCAATTCCTTAGTTAAGTATAAACTTGAGTGTCTTCTGATATGCTTATTTGTTGTCAGTACATCCTTTGTGATGAAGTATCTTTTAACATTTCTGGCCTATTTTTTAAACTGCCTTTTGTTTTCTTATTGTTGAATTTTAAAAGTTCTTTCTAAATTTTGGATAACAGTTTGTAACCAAATGTATTTTTAAGATATTGTCTTCCAGGCCAGGTGCCTTGGTACACGCCTGTAATCCCAGTGGTTTAGGAAGCTGAAGCAAGAGACATGAGTTCAAACCCAGCTTCAGCAAAAAGTGAAGTGCTAAGCAACTCAGTGAGACCCTGTCTCTAAATAAAATATAAAATAGGCCTGGGATGTGGCTCAGTGGCTGAATGTCCCTGAGTTCAATCCCAAGTACTCCCTCCCCCAAAAAAGTTATTGTCTTCTTGTCCATGACTGTCTTCTCATTCTTTTGGCAGTATCTTTGACAAAGCACAAATTTCTGTTTCAGTGAGTCCATCTTATCTAATATTTCATTGATCATGCCTTTGGAATTATATCTTAGAAACTATCACTATATTCAAGGTCATCTAAGGTTTTTTTTTTTCTATTATCTTCCAGGAATTTTAATTTATATTTTGGTCAATGATCCATTTTCAGTTAATTTTTGTGAAAGTTGTAAGTTCTTTTTTTTTTTTTTTCTTTCTGCAAGACCAGTTGTTCCAATGCCATTTTTTGAAAATTGTCCTTTCTCCACTGAACTGTCTTTTCTCTTAGGTCAAAGATCAATTGACTATATTCATTCTGGCCTACTTCTGGGTTCTCTATTTTGTTCCATTTAACTGTGTGCATACTTTTCACCAATATTATATTCTCTTGATTACTATAGCTTTATTATAAAACTTACATTTCTCATATGCCCGTCCTCCAGTTTTATTCATCCTCTTCAGTATTATGGGCTAATTTGGTCTTTTGCCTTTCCATATAAACTTCAGAATCACTTTGTTAATAGCCACAAAATGGTTTTCTGGGTTTTTTTTTTAATCTTTTTAGTTATAGATGGACACAATATTTTTATTTTGTTTTTACTTATTTTTATGTGGTACTAAGGATCAAACCCAGGGCCCCACATGTGCAAGGCAAGTGCTTTGCCACTGAGCCACAACCCCAGCCCTGGGGTTTTGACTAGAATTTCATTAAATCTATAGATCATGTTGGGAAGTACTGTCATCTTGATTCTGTTGTCTTCTTAGTCATGAAAGTTGAATAGATCTCAATTTATTTACTTTTTTATTTTGCTCATCAGAGTTTTATAGTTTTCTCATTTAGACCTGGTACCTATTTTGTTAGATTTTTACTTATTTCTTTGGAGACAGGAGGGTAATCATGTAAACAGTATTTCACTTGTTCATTGATATTCTATGGGAAAGTGATTCACTTTTGTATGTTGACCTTGTATCATGCAACTTTGCTATAATTAATTAATAATTTCAGGGTTTTTTATATTTATCCTTTAAGATTTTCTACATACACAATCATATCACCTGCAAATTAAGATAGTTTTCTTTCTTTCATCTCAGTCTGTATACTTTTTTTTCTTATTGTATTCCATTAGTTAAGACATTCAGCAAAATTTTGAAAAGGATTGGTGAAAGGAACAACTTTCCTTTATACATGAACTTAAGTGGGAAATACAGTTTCTGCCATGAAGTATTATGCTAGCCGATGGATTTTTGTAGATGATTCTTACCAAATTGAGAAAGTTCCCTTCTATTCTTAGTTTTTTTGGCAGTTTTTATTATAAATGAGTGCTATATTTTTCAAATGTTTTTCTGCATTGTATTAGTCCATCCCTATTGCTATAATTAAATTATCAAGGCTGAATACTTTATAAAGAAAAAAGGTTTATTTAGTTCAGAGTTTTGAAGAATGAAAGTTCAAGCAGCATGGCATTGGCTGGTGCGGGCCCTTCCAGCTATATTGCATATGGCAAATGCCATCACCATGGCAGCAGTAAGTGTGGGAGGGAGAGATCACATGACAAGACTGGAAGCCAGAGAGAAACTGACATACCTCAAGCACTATGTTAATTCTTTCTAAGGACAGGTCCTAAGGACATCCCAGGAGGCCCCATCTCTTAAAGGTCCCACCACCTCTCAATATCACCTCACTAGAACCCAACCTTCCAACACATGAAATTTATAAGCACGGAGTTGTTCATAATATTCCTTTATCATCTTTCCAATGCCCGTATGTCTATAGTGATGTCTTCTCTTTCATTTCACATATTTTCTACATTTAGGAAATCAATAATAATTTCAGTTTTTTAGGTTTTTTTCTAAATATTTCTTTTTTTTCTGCTTACTTAGAATTAAATATGCTCTTCTTTTTCTGAATTCCTGAGATGGTGGAAGTGTCAATTATTAATTTTAGATCTTTCGTTTTCATGGTATGCATTCAATGTTATGTTTTCCTCTAAGTACTGCTTTCTCTGACTCCCATAATGACAAGATATTTCTAATTCTGCCCTCCCCATCCCTTATATTATGATAAACTGTATTTTTATTTTCATTTAAATAAAATATTTTGAATTTATCTTGAGATTTCTTCTTTGAATTACATGATATTTTTTTCAGACAATATTCTGCTATTGATTTACAGTTTAATTTCATTACCACCTGGGAACAGACATTGTATATTTTCTATTCTTGCCAGTTTCCAAAGTTATCCTTTGTAAATCAGAAGGTAATCTCTCTTGGTAAATGATACATAGAAGCTTGAGAAGATTAAACGTTCTGCTGTCGTTGGATGAAGTAGTCTACAGATTATAGATGTCAATTATTTCCAGTTGATTGTTGGTGATGTTGCATTCAACTATGTCCTTAGTGGTTTTGTGCACGCTGGACTGTCTATTTCTGATAGATGAATATCTTAACACACTTGGAGACTTCTGTTTCTCCTTGCAGTTCTGTCAGTTTTTCTTCATGTATGTTGATGCTCCATTGTTAGGTACATACACATTTAAAATGGTCACATTCTCTTAGTTAATTTTCCCATTGACAAGATAGGAAGCCAGAGAGAAACTGACTACCTCAAGCACTATGTTAATTCATTATGTAATGTCCCCTTTTATGATAAGCTTGTCTGTTTCCCATTAAATTAATATACCTATTTCTTCCTTATTTTTGTTAGTTTTAGCATGGTGTATCTTCCTCCATCCCTTTATTTCTAAGTTACGTGAAAATCTCTCTCCCCCGATGTGCCCATGTGTGTGTGTGTGTGTGTGTGTGTGTGTGTGTGTTTTCTGGGACCAAACCCAGGGCCTCATGCACATTAGACAAGTGTTCTACTACTGAGCTATATCCCCAGCTCTACATGAGTTTTTATACTTTAGATGGATTCTTCTAGGAAAAATAAAGTTGTGTTTTATTTTTTAATCCACTCTGATAATGTCTTTTAATTGCGCTGATAAAGTTGTGTTCTTATCTATCTTATAAGTCACTGATTTTAATTTACTGTCTTATTCTTTGTTCCAATTTTTATCTTCCACTCTTTTTTTTTTCTGCCTTTTCTGGTTTCATTGAGCATTTTTAGGATTTCATGTTGTTTTAGTCAGCTTTTTCACTGCTGTGACTAAAAGACCTTACTAGAACAATTGTAGAGGAGAAAAAGCTTCTTTGAGGGCTCACAAGTCTAGAGGTCTCAGTCCATGGACTACAGGCTCCATTCCTTGGGGCTCGAAGCTAGGCTGAACACCATGGTGGAAGAGTGTGGCCCAGGGAAGTGGCTCATTTGATGATCAGGAAGCAGGGAGAGACTCTATACCCCAAAGGCATGTCCCCAGTGAACCACTTCCTCTAGCCACACTCCTTCCACCTTCAGTCACCATTCAGTTAATGCCATCAGGGGATTCATTTGCTGATTAAGTTAAGACTCTTACAACCCAATCATTTCTCCCCTAAACCTTCTTGCATTGTCTCACACATGAGCTTTTGAGGGATACCTCATATCTAAACCATAACACATGTTCTCTTCTTTTGTAGCATATTTATTTTTACTTTATTGTATTGGCCCTTGAGTTTGCAATATGCAATTACAACTATACCAAATCTAGTTTCAAACAATACTATAGAGCTTCACCGATTGTGCTTTATGATGACAAAGTATTTCTAATTCCATCCTCCCATCCCTTATGTTATCCTTGTTGTGTATTTCACTTTTATGCATGTATACAAATATACATACCATCTCTCTATATGTACCAAACATAGGTAATCTGATACTTTGGTGCTATTATTTTTTAATAAACTGCTATCTGTTACATCAACTAAGAACAAGAAACATATAATGTTTAACTTCATTCATTTCTACTCGCATATTCTTCTTTCTTCATGTAGATTTCAGTTTCTGACCCATAATATTTTCCTTTTCTCTGAAGAATTTCCTTTATCTTTTCTTGCAAGATAGGTCTCCTGACAACAAATTCTATTTTATTTCAGAAATTATTTTTCTTTCACTTTTCATAAGTAACTTCATAGTGAACATATGTGAGGTTGTAATCTCAGCATTTTAGATATTTAACTCTTGCTTGCATGGTTTCTGAGGAACAGTTGAGGTAATTCAAACATTTGTTCATATATAGGTAAAGTGTTTTTTTTTTCTTTCTTTCACTACTATCAGGATTTTTTTCTTTGCCTTTGATTTTCTCTAGTATGAATATGAGATGCCCAGATATAATTTGGAGATTTTAGTTTGTTTGTTTATTTGTTTGCTTGTTTGAGGGAGAGGCACTTATTTGTCATCATAGTTTGGTGACCCATATTAATTTAGGAAAACTCCCAGTAATTATTGCTTTAAATATTTCTTTTGCTCCTTTGGTTTTTAACTTCTTTTTCTTATACTTGCACTATGGATACGCTATGCCTTTGAAGTTGTCTCACAGTCCCTCGATATTCTGTTGTTTCTTTGTTTTTGTTTTTCCCCCGTCTATTTCCTCTTTATCATTCCATTTTTGGAAGCTTCTATTCAAACATCCTCAAATTCAGGGACCCTTTCCTCAGTTATGTCCAGTCTACTAATAAGCCCATCAAAGGCATTTTTCATGTCTGTCTCACTGATTTTGATCTCTAGAATGTTTTTTTTTTCTCTTTCTCAAAGTCTCTGCCACTCTGTTGTCATTACCCATCTGTTCTGTATGTCACCTACTTTTTCCATGAGGTCCCTTGTCATATCAATCCGATAAGTTTTAAACTCCTGGTCTAATGATTCCGTCATTCCTGCCATATGCGAGTCTGCTTCTGATACATCCTTTTGTCTCTTAAAATTGTTTTTGGCCTTTTAGGATGTCTCATAATTTTTCTCTTGATAGCTGGGCATGAAATACTAGGCAGAAGAACTGTGATAATAAAATGCCAGCTATCCCAAATAA